>NC_134474.1:35845191-35905191 GCF_964194025.1 Convolutriloba macropyga | reverse complement strand
TTTTATGCATTTTAACAAATTTGCACAATCATAAGATTCCTTTTAACCAACCTGTTAAACCAACCGTTTTACCAACCTGTTAAATAAAATCGTTGAAACGCAGTTTCGCTTATCAAGGTGGTTCCATTTGAACATTCGTCAACGGCGTAAACTTCAAAGTCATACACTGTGCCATAATCAGGTAAGTCTAGAGACAATGTCTGGTTAAGACCCAGTTGCAAATTCTCATAGATTGGAGAGTTATCGTAGTAGTCATTCACTGACATTGTGAAGCGCTCAGTGTTTCCCACAGCAGAAGTGGCGCTAATCCGGACTGGTCTACCATCCCCGCTTATGTCCAGTTGGACATTGACACCAAGTGGCGCATCAGGAACTAAACAAGGGATCCATGTCACAAGGGCAAAAAATACTCAATGCCAAAATCCCAAATTAAACGATATACCCAATTATAAATAAAAAATACAAAGTATAGTCAGTGAAATGTTACTTGAGTGAATTCCTTAGATTTTTCAAAACACAAACATCATGCAAACATATCTTATGGAAAATACCTCTCAGCATTGTTGTCAAATCTCATTTTTAACATCATTGGTTAGTCATACAAACGTCATCATGTCGAATCAAAATAAGCCCTATTATACCATCCGCTTGAATCCCAAATTATGATTATGATAAATCTACGCTATCGAATCCTTAATGACACCCTATCCCTTGGATTTCAGATCTTACATCCCACAATAATTGGTGTTCAAAATGCTATTATACATCAGATGATTTCTGCATTAAATGAAAATAGCGCGCCAAAAAGAACCGATGAGAACAATATTTTGCACGACAATTAGGTGATCTTTGTTTTGCGTGGCGATGTCACGCTCCAATCATGTAACCTATTATGGTGACTCCCAGTACAATTTTGTACAGTGACAGTGTAAATGCAATGACAACCCTAGTATTGAACTAAAATTCTTAAAAGACCGTCCGCGGCCGATATATGACATAAAAAGAATTTCCTGGATAGATTTTTGGTATGAAAAGAATTTGTCTGGACTTTAAGTGATGTCATCGACTTTGGCTGGAACTAAAACAACCGTCCTCAAATTTGTAATTTTGTATAGACAATGAAACGTGTCCTGGAATTTGGCCGAACAGTAAAGCGTGTACTGGAATTTGGCTGAACGTTAAAACGTGTCCTGGAATTTGGCCAGACAATAAAAAATGTCTTGTTTTTGAATGCTTTGAAAGTTAAGGAGATGTAGCGCAATTGAACCCAGATGTTGGGGGAACTTTTTATTTTGACTCATTTTTGCATATAAAAAGAATTTGGGTTCATCGACTAGGTTCCTCGACCATGTAATATAATTAAATATTTACCACCCCTCGCTCCTTCCCACTCCACATGGAATTATAAGATCTTTTTCATAATTCCGCAGGTCCAGACTAGGGAAATCAGTACAGAGATCATAACTAATTGGACTCAGGTTAAACCTAATTTGAGAGAGAGAGAGAGAATTTTAAATTGTTTCAACAAAATCATTTAAAAGTATATGATAGAGAACATATCCAAAGAGACGCAATCCAAAACAGAAAGCAGCATTTTTGCTTTTGCGGTAAAATTATTTAACAAACGCAGTAGGTTTTTTTTTTCAAAAGACCCATCACATTAGAGTTGCCTGTGACCAAATTTTTCACTAAAATACTAATTTTTGAAAGCTCATTTTGATGTGCTTAGAAACTGACAATCCGGTTCATCTGCCCCTAAGTCTCGCCTTTTATATTAATTAGAATAATTTAGGCCATATAGTGAAAAAATTAGAACTAGATTTCAAATAATTTTTTCCTCGAAAATTTTCTTTCTTGAAGTTTTAGTTCTCAAAAAAATTATCTTCTTAAGTAAAAAAAATATTGAACGATAGAGTAAAAAAAGTTCTATGGCATAAGAAAATGCCCAACAGAAATAGTAGAAACTTTGTCATTCTCGATTTGAGGAACAAAGGAGCTATCAGGAATCTGATATTTTCACTTTCATTTAGTCTGAGCGCACGACTCTGCATTTCCAAAATTGGTTAGATCCTTTTTATTTCTGGGACCGTCTACCAGGAGAAGAAATGCAGGCGCTTGCGGGATCAAACCTTGATTCGTTTGTTTCTCAGATCTCTGATATGCTGAGAACAATTGTTATAAATTGAACTTAATTTATATTTGGAGTTCAGTACGAGTAGGTTGAAATTATTGAGTTATGAGTAATAAACTTTTCAACCTAAAAATATTCAAGCTAAAGGTTTATCTTTTAGGGTACTTGCTGTTTTATTCCGTTGGTTTTTACTTCGCATTCGCTCCCTTTGATTTAATATCATTTAAGCTGAATTTGTCGAGATAAAGGGGGCGTTGTTTTAAGAGAAACTGACAATTTTAAATTTTGATATACGATTATGGGAAAACATCTATATTTAAGCTTAATCAGCTCTGCAGAAAGCATGCAGCGTTAATGATCTATTGAAGAATACAAACATGTTCTTTTTTGGAGAGGTGTACATTATTACGCACTTCAATTTTTCAAACAGTTCCGTAAGAAATTTTTCACTTTAAATCATATGTATCATTACTACATACACGAGCGCATCAATCTTAGATCTTAAACAACGAGGCCCGGTAATGTGCGATCGTACATATGGTTCCGACCCCACTCATCCACAATTTTGGCATAATTGTCTACCAAATGAGGAACAGAAAGAAAACCCCAAAAATTCAAGTATTCAAAAAAATTGGTGTATAAACAAAAAGATAGCCTCAAAAGTAAACAACTCAGTGGAGTACAAAAAAGATGCATTAGATTGATGAGATAGTCCAATATTAAGAAAGCGAGTCAAGACGAACAGCAAAATCAAGCAACAACAAAAATTAACTACATCAAAAACTTTATGTCCGTTTTAGAAAACAAACTTAATAACAAAGTCAAAATAGCGTCAGATGAAACTGAAACTAAACAAAATAATTTGTAATTCAACAGAGAAAACTGAGACCAGTCCATACTAAGGCTTGGTACCAAATAGACGAAACAAAAACAAAAACAGTAAAGTTGAAAAAATTTCCTTAATTTTTTTAAAAAATTAAATTAAAAGTAATAAAAACCATTAGAAAGACTAAAAGATCCCATAGCTTTACGGTTACCAATGCTTCTATAGAGGAGAATTAAGAACTGTCGGGATTCAATTTTGTATGCCGTTACAAAAAAAAACAACAAACAGACAACAAACAAAAAATCAATTAAAACTTTCCAGAAAACGCTTTCCAAGCAGTAAAGCCATGTTTTGGCCCTCAGAATGTGTTTGAGTGCACCTTCTTTTAACACTGATAAAGTTTCACGTACCCTCTCATTAGTGAAACTAGGTAACAAGTGGACAAAAAAGAAAAAAAAACGCAAAATAAAGTAAAACTTAATTTTTCTATAAAATTTTTTTCCAAAGTCATGAAAACCATTAATTACAAAAAGAAAAAAATTAAATAGGTTCTTTTATTCTTCCAAAGAAAGCCAATAAGACCTTCATTTGTCGAGAAAATGTCTTACGGTTAAAAAAGAACGTGAAATAAGACAAAAATCAAAAATTAATTGACATTTTTTGTGAAAAACCAGTGTCGAAGCCAAAAAAATCATAACGAATCATTTAAAAGCAATATATTTTGTGACACCAAATACTTTTGTCACCAATAATATTATATCTGGCCAGTAATTAACGAGACTAGGCTACAAACAGACAATAAGAGAGGACCAAAATTGCGAAGTTAACTGCTTTCTTTATTTTGGAAAACAATTGTTTTCAAAGTCATGAAAGCCATCAGCTATCCACTAATATCAGAATATCGGCTGTTCTTCTCTGAAAAGCCAATGAAACCAGGTCAATGTAAAGGAAAAATCATATGACTAAAAAGACAAACTAAAAACGATAATTAAAAACAAAATTTAAATAATCAATTAAATTCTTCGAGAAAGTATTGTCGTAGCCGTTAAAACCAAAATCTATATCTCTCAGGAAATCAGTATTATCAATTGTGCTTCATGTTGAACGCCAATAATGTGATATATGAGCTGTCAATAAAGTGATAAAGTGACAAAATTAGTAAACATGAAAAATGGGCAAATACCTAAAAATAAAAAACTGCAAAATCTAGTAGTATCAAAGGCAGAAAGCCATAATTTAAGGCGTAAAATCGCATTAGAGGATAAATCTAAACTCAGCAGAAAGAAGAAACATTCTTTATTTGCTGACAATAAGCTACAAGCTGACAATAAGTCATTATTTTTTCAAAAATCAAATTTTTTTTGATGTCAAAACGACCATAAGTTTTCAAGTAAAGAACTAGAAGCATTATTTTGGAGCTGCTAAGGAAGCCAATTGGACCTATTACTAATGAGCTTTGATTTGAAATGTTCTGATCTCTAGTTAATATTAAAAAGATCGACTAAATTAATTTTAAAAAATGACCGATTGATTACAACTCGAATTATTTTTGAATTGTAACAGTCCAAGTTTGGTCCAAAATTAGCCCTGCTAATGCTGTTCATCCACTAGGAGCACTTATTTTTTCGAATGTGGTAGATATAGATAAGTTGTTAGTTAAAAAATTAAAAACAAATGCTGCGTTTATGATAATCACCGAGTAAAGTTAGCAAAAAACAGCAAAGCTTTAATTACAGAGCACTCTCAACGGAAGTTAAAGTAAAAATGGCCCCCTTTCGTGTCTGCAACGATTGTGTTAGGGGTGGTGTTAGGTTGTGTACTTTCTGTAAGTTTAATCAAAGAGGACTAAAGAAACTTAATTCTTGCCGTTTTGATGAAACACAATATTTTTTTGTGTTTAAAAATAAAATCAACAACTTTTGTTTTTAAAACTAACAAATATTCGCAAAATTGACGAAATTTTAGTCAAAACTCCGTGAATGAAATCAACGGAATTCACTCTATTTTCTCAAAAGTTTAAACCTGATAACTCCCTGTAAAAAACGAAAATCTTTTTATTTCCATATTCTACGCTGGACGAGCTTTTTAATGATACTAGTCTCCACTCTCTACGATGAATATATCGATCGGCCAAAATTGTCTGAACAAAAAAACCCTTTTGAGTATATAGTTCCTCCCCCCTCAAGAGGGGTCGGAACAACTAATAGAAAACTTTTTCATTAGTTTTAGAAAAAATTTATATTGAAAGGGTTATCTAAAAAGATCTTGCAAGATGGATGTTTACTTTCATAAAATCCTGCAGGATTGTTGTAAGATTAATGATCTTAAATTGTTGAGCGTAGAATTACCTTCACAGCAATGTGCTCCATGGACAAGTGCATGAGCCACAATTAGAGCTAGCAGCGTTTTGCCTGAAAAATAATCATTATGATACACAATATAACATCATCTTGAAATTTTGTTGTTCGATTTGTGGTCCGAGTTCTTGTGTCCCTCGCAGATTTAAGCCACCAAGTACAATTAAAACCTCAAAAAAGCACGGCAACTATGCAGAAATAGCAGAACAGTGTGTAATTTTGTACGCCAAAAGTATACGAGATAGAAAATTGCTGATTCATTTCTGTTGTCATTTGATGATTTTTCTTATCTACTCGTACTTTAAAAAAATCCGTTGGCCCCGTCATTTCGGGCATGCAACATTCCAAAAGACGCAATCAAAAAGGTCTCTAGAACACTTCAAGTACCATTCACTAATGAGGGGGGGGGGTGGCTGCGCAAAACTGGTTTTTGAATCCCGGGAGGAGAATAGAACACTCTAGAGATATCAATTGCGTCAGGAAAATAATTAAAACTGCTAACTAGAAATAATTTGTCACAGAAAAACGAATTCTCTGATTTTAGTAACCCCCAGAATTAAAAAAAAAATTCAATGAGAAACAATTTTAGCTCCTTACTTTTTATCAGGGAACGATTCGTCAGTTGTTTCAGTTTAATTGTCCCCATATAAATGAAAAAGCAGAACAATGAGTAATAATGTGCTCAATATTTTATTAAAAGCCAGATGAAGAAAAAACGAAGAGAAGTAAATTAAATGACGATCAAAAATGCCTTTCTGGCAAAATTGTATGAACGAAAGTACGTTTTCAAATTCGATGGTTAAAAATAGCTTCTACCGTTCTACAAACGAAGCTTTTTACCAAATTGACAAAAAACGTATTGTGTAGTTACATTTAGTTACGTTACAATATTTATGCTTAAGCACTTTCAAATGCAGCTTTGAGAAAATTATGAAACCGTTTATAACAGCCCGTTTTTAATGCACACGCAGCTTCATAATTCTCCACATTTTGAATGCATGCACCTAATCAACATCTTAACAACTGCAACACGTAAAATTAACAGAAATTGGATATTACGAAACATCAAAACAGTGCTATTAAATCATTCTACAATATTTTTTAAGATATTTGGTCACACTGGTTAGATAAAAGAGTATTTTCAAGAAACAGTTAGTTCTATGTGCCACATATTCAACAAGGCATAACGCCAGACTGAAAAAATGCATGCTACAGCTGTTCCAAAAAGTTATACTGCAAAAAATGAAAGCACGAAAATTATAAATGAAAGACTTTATAGAAAACGATAAAAGCTTTTATTTTCACGACAAAGGGAGTCCAGCAAAATCGCTCGATTGCTATTATTATGAGAAACATGCGTACGCTGGGCTTAACGATCAGGAATATTACAAACTGCAATCAAAATTACCGGTTGATGTACACTTTCTTGATCTCTTGCACTATGCAATAATTGAGTCCTCTGTATGCATAGCTCATTGTTCAAAAAGCGAAGTCTAGCTTGTCGTTTTGTTGGAATGGTTCACAAAAACAATTGAAATGGTCAAATTTTGGTGCTAGTTAAGCGCTTTTTGCGGAAAGCGCTGAAATGAGCAACAGAGAGCGCGCTGAACAACAATCAAGAGAAAGGTCAAAGTGCTGTAAGTGTTAACCCGTGTTGAAATCTCCCCTGATTACACCCCCCAAAAAAAAAACGGATGCAAGAGTAGGTGGTAATTGTCTATGGGGGTAAAATTATGTAAGATTGGGGGGGGGGAGGGTAATGGGGTGGGGGAATTTTTGATTTTACCCGCCAAAACTTTCTCCCCAAAAAGATTATTTTTGGATTGTAACAGTCCAAGTCTGGTCAAACATTAGCCCTGCTAATGCTGTTCATCCACTAGGGACACTTATTTTTTCGAATGTGGTAGATATAGATAAGTTGTTAGTTAAAAAATCAAAAGCAAATGCTGCGCTTTAGATAATCACCGAGTAAAGTTAGCAAAAAACAGCAAGAGAAAGGTCAAAGTGCTGTAAGTGTTAACCCGTGTTGAAATCTCCCCTGATTACCCCCCCCCCCCAAAAAAAAAAACAAACGGATGCAAGAGTAGGTGGTAATTGTCTATGGGGGTAAAATTATGTAAGATTGGGGGGGGGGGAGGGTAATGGGGTGGGGGAATTTTTGATTTTACCCGCCAAAACTTACTCCCCAAAAAGATGTAAGATTAGGGTGTAATTCTAGGGATCTAAGAGTTATTCTAAGATAAAGGGATCATACTAGGTGGGTTAAACGATTAAGATAAGAGTCAGTGAGGTGTAAGGGGGGCGAATTTTTAAAACTCAACCCCCCATTAAAAAACCCAAAATTTGTAAGATAAGGGGGTAAGTTTAGGGGGTAAAACAATGTAATATTAGTGGGTAATGAGCAGTAAGGGGGGATTTATTAGATTTACCCCCCCCTTGCACCAGAAAAAAACCCCAAAAGATGTAAAGTTAAAAGGGTAATTTTAGGGGTTAAACGATATATGATAAGGGGGTAATGGGGAGTAAGAAGGAATTGTTAGATTTTACTCTTCAAAATTGCCATCAAAAAGATGCCAGATTGGGGGGCATCATTAGAGGGTAAAACAAGGTAATGGGGTCATAGGCGACATTTTCAGATTTAAGATAAGGGGGTAATGAGGATAGAACATAATGCAGCTGAGGGGAGTAGTGGGGGGAATTTTTAGAATGAACCCCCAAAAAATTAACCGCTCCCCCCCAAAAAAATATAAGATTAGGGGGCAATTTTAGAGGGGTAAACTGAAATAAGGGTGAGGGGTAAAATGTTAAATACATGGGTTGGCTTGTATTGAGCAACCATCTGTGCGTGGTCTGAGTGCTAAGGCGAACTGGCTTAGGGGACAGAGCTTGTGGGTGCAAGGTTGTCACTCTGCGACTATGGATGTAACACGATGTGGAAGTGGGGCTGCCAAACGGTACATATTTTGGGGCAAAACGATGTAAGACTAGGGTGGTAACAGGTGGTAATGAGGGTGGGGGAGTAATGGGGAAAATTTTTATTTTTTACTCCTCCCCCCAATATTTACCCCCAAAAGGATGTAAGATTAATGGGTAAATTTAGTGGGGCGGGGGGGGGGGGGTAATTTGAAGTAAGATTAGGGGATAATGGGGAGTAAGGGGGATTGTTATATATTACCAAAAATTTCACCCAAAAAAGTAATATTAGGAGGGTAATTTTAGGGGGTAAAACGATGTAAGATAAGTAAGGGAGAATTGTCCGATTTTACCCCCAAACCTACCATCCAAGAAGACGTACGATTAGAGGGTAATTTTAGGGGGTCAAACGATGCAAGAAAGGAGGTTAAATCCATCGTTTCACCCCCAATACTCCCATACACTTACGTGGGTTTACCCCCCTTACACCCTACTTTTGCGTTGTTTTACCCCCCCTCTTGCGCCGTTTTAACCCCCATTACACCTCATTACTCGTGCATCAGTTTACTTTACATTAACCCCCTGCTCTTACACCATTTCACACCCCCCCCCCCCCCCAATGACCCATACTCTTGCATTGTTTTACTCCCATTGCCCACCTACTCCTGCGTCGTTTAACCCCCATTACCCCCTACACTTGCATCATTTTACCCCTAAAATGTCCCCCCTACTCTTACACCATTTTACCCCCCCCCCCCAAATTACCCCCACTATTGCTTCGATTTACCCCCCATTACCCCCCCCCCCCCCCAAAAAAAAAAATGACGTAAGAGTTTTGTGAAGAATTGGCTAAAAATTCCTCCGATCCCCCCCCCCCTAATCTCATCTTTTTATTAAAATTCGACACGGGAAGATATAGTTTACAACTCGCCGCTTATATGTCCCTTCTGCTCATTTTCAGCTTCTCCACACAATTTTCAGCGCTAATTCAGTACCGTTCAATTTTATGCCTGTTGAAAAATCCCGCTCTCTCTCTCTCATTGCATTATTTGAACATGTTATTTGTATATGTTTTACACATTTTAGTGGCAATTGCAGCGCGCTTGAGTTGCACATTTCAAACCAAACAGACCCAGTTTAAGACAAGGCTTACAACAAAAAATAATAACGCCCAACAGTTACTGTTCATTTTACATAAAATTTTAACCGTTTAAATTGAAACAAGGCTTCTCCTTATTTAAGCAAAAACAATTTCCCGTCCTTTCTCTATCTATGAGCATAGCTCTTAAGGCAATTTGTTCAAGTCCATTCACCAACGGTTATTTCAATCAATTTTATGTAAACGTAGCCAGTGGATCGCAGTGAAAAAGTTACGGAGTAAAAATAAACTTGCGAAAAAACATTGACCAATCGGATTTGAGTATTTGCATAGCCCACACAAGACCTTAGATTACCCAAGAACCACGCAAAGGTTACCAGGATCTTGACAGGAACGGGTGTGGTTTTCAGAAAATCACATATTTGCAAATGTCTATAATAGTCTCCAAAACAAATCAAAATCGTTTTTGGTTTGCCACACAATAAAGCAAAAGTTTTTCAAAATTATATACGTTTAACTTTTTCCAAGGCCATGGAAGGATCTTGAAAAGAATTTGTGTGGTCTCTAACGTTTTATTTCTGCTGTTTTTTGCCTCATTTGTCAATCCAAAGCCATTTACTAATCCATAGAAAGCAACATTCGTTGACGCAGGCAATTCAAAAAGAAATTTTCCAAACCACAACATTTTCCAAAGCATGGCAGGGTCCTGGCAGGATCTTGTGTGGTTTTTAGATTTTCATGGCCTATTTGTATTATGTACGTTAATACTCATGCGATGCCTAATGAAAATACGTTGCTTCTACCTTTTGAATCGGAAAGTCATTGAACTGAATAACCGGTTTCATGAGAGACAAAACTGATTCTGCGTCCCAATTCTCGACTGCTCTCTAGCCAATATTTCAAACACCTCTATGATAAATTTTATCACTAACACCGTCACAGCGTTATAAATCCACAAACCTGTTTCAAATGAATTATTTGAACAATCCGATAACTCTACACAAGCTATATAGCGAAGAGCGGAACATTTGATTTGCGACTGGATTATTCGGTGCTGCTCTGACTTTTGGATGTCAAGAATTTATCAAGCGGATCTTGAAGACAGACGGTCTTGTGACAAGTGTCAATGTGCATGGAGCCGACAACGGGGCATGATGTGTATTCTCCCGGGTCACCGATCATACAACTTTCTTTGATTCCATTCTAGGTCATATATGATTCTTAGTAGTCATTCTAGGTCATAAATGATGTTGTGTATGATTTCTAAGCAGTCATAGAATGATCATATATGATTTCTTTGAAATCATACAAGAATCAAACAAAAAATTGAAAGCCAAAAAACCATTATTTTTTATCTTTCCTAGAAATTTGAAAAATTTCTTGGAACTCATACAAGGTCATATATGGTACATGAAACAATGGCTGATGCCATATAATGAACTCAGGGGGCGTTTAAATTTATTTAGTATGTGCAGACAACATTTGACTATTTGGTGCACTATAACTATATGGATTTAATAAATAATTAAAAAATGATTTGAAAGTTAGTTGCAAAAAATTGTGCATTTTCCAAATAAATGAGCATTTGTAGGTATAAACTGTCTTCAGAGAAATTGAAAATTTTAGTCATATAGATATACTTGTTTTTTTTTCATTTAGCACCTAATTTAACAATAATTATTGCACTGCAGGGTCTTTGGTGGATCACAAAGTGATACCGGGGAATCACTTAAGTGATGTCGTATCCATAAATTGAAAAAAATCCAGTCAAGAAAAAGAAGATGTATCATTCTTGGTAACCATAATAGGATCATATATGATTTCAATGCAACCATACGAGGATCAAATATGATTTCTTTGGTTTCATACTAGGATTGTACTTAAAAATCGGTTGTGGTCAGTATGAAATCATATATGATCCTTGTATGAAATTGAAGAAACTTCAACCCGGACTCATTTGCAATCTGTGCGCATTCAGACTTCACGAAAGTTGGCTTCATTAAAGAAGAAGGTCTCATCAACGGTGGCCACATTTCTCTCCTAGGAAAACAGCATATTGCGTGCCCAATCAGTCAATCCAAGCACCTAAGGCTAAAAACTGTAAATTAGAAATAAAATCAAAAAATCATTTTTAGCTGTACTCAAATGAGCGTTTAGCTGTACTCTAATGAGGGTTTACTTGGCAAAGCAACCTAACCCGATTAAAAAAATATTCTGATTGTCACAGCCAAAAATAATTTATTGAAATTTGAAATTTCACCTAACAAATTTGAATAATCGGTTACCATTATAACCGCAAAAGTATTTTCAAGAAGAAAAACTCAAACACCGAGTAAATACGAGTAAACGGTAAAAAAAATAAGCAACCATGTTTAATTATTTATATGCGTATAGAAATTGTTCCAAGTTAAGTTGAAAGGTAGAAAAAAAATGTTTAGCCCAGTATTTAGTAAATATAACCACCGATGACAATACGTTGCTTCTACCGTTTGATTATCCGGACAGTCAATGAATTGAAGAATTTCCTAATAAATTGGTTTTATCAAAGATTTAAAAAAAATAAGTCGCGTCCCAGTTCTCGATTGTTCCCTAGCCTATTTTTCAACAACCTCTATGAATATTTTAACGAAACAGAAAAAATATTCATGCAGAAGTTTTTACTTCTTCTTGAAATTTCACAAAAGTCTAGTAAGTTAACTTTAAAGAAAAAGCAATCTTGAAGTCACGGTGACAACAATCAATTTAAAAAACAAGCCATTAACTTCTGACTTAGAAACGAAAGGACAATGATGGATTTAAATTTATAAAAGCCTTCTCAGAATTCCTTTTCGCATCGTTTTCACGTCGATCTTTTTTCAAATAACTTTCAAGTCACAACTTTTTCAGAGAAATAATAATAATGAGCCAGTTTTTCATTTCTGTTGGCATATCTATGTGACCTGATTTGCTCATTGTACAAGAAGTACAGAATGAGTGAAATCTGCAATTTTGGAACATTTCCATTTTTCTTAAATGCATATTTTCCTTTCTCATTTGCTTTCTCGAACAAAGTAAGTTTTGGATGTTTTCTTCAAATTTAAAAAATTTGATCACCGACCAAAACTTGGTTATCACCGTTTGATAGAACAAAATCGCAAAACTTGCACAAATGCACCCTTTGAAATTTTTGCCGAAAAAATTTTCGTATTTTTGCGGGAGAAACTTTTGTTTTTTTATCAGTGATAAAAAATTTTAAGGATTCTGTCTGGTGAGTATCACAGATCCTGTTGATGTAAATTTAATTCCTAGCACATTTTCCGACTGAACTGCTGAAATATACCAATCTGGATATTTTCACAATTTCTTACATTGATACAGTGAATACTAATATGGTTTAAACCCAGAATGTTGCACTGTTTCAAGAGTCTGTAGTTTGAACTCGTTTCTCAAATTGATGAGATCGCAGATGCACTAGTGTTCAAGAAGAGTAGTGCAATGAAATTACTAGCCTAACCCTACCCAAATCAGAGCTATTGGAGGAGGGGCGGTAGGTAAGGGCTTGGTATGATTGGAATGGAGGTAGATAGCATTGGAGGGCAGCTATAATGGATAGTTTGGGGATTCTGGTTGCTAGGTTGGTGGTTGGGGTCAGATGTAGTTAGGTAACGGGCAGATAGGTAGGGGCAGGCAGGTATGTTGAATTATCTAAAGTTTAAAAATGGAGGGATTGCATTCAAGGAAAACTTTTCCAGTTAACCTTTTGACCATAAGTATTACCCGCAGTCCTTTATTAATGAAATTTAGAAACTAAGTTACGGCTAAAGCAACTGCTACTAAAAATCAATTTCGAAATTATAATTCAACGTTCTAAAACACAAATGCTCGAGAACCAAAAGTTCAGAGTTCAAGTCATGAACAAATTTGAACTTTCGGAGAAAATGGTGAGTGAGGGTACGCGGATGCGGTCTGTATTAGTTTGAAAAGGGAGTAGGGACTGTTATGGAAAAAAATTCTCTCAAAAGGACCAATCGACCTTGAACGATGCCAGCTTTTTTCGAAATACCATAAATTAGAGAAAATTCGACTAGTAAAGTCCAACGCTCAAAACAGAAGTCAACGTTCTAACCCAGAAGGCAATGTTTGAAAGCATAAGTTGATTTTCAGGACATACACAAATTTGCTTCAGCTAAAAAAAGTAGTAGCTTCAGCTAAAAACTTGTTGAATAACAATACTCGTCTTCCAGTAAAAAAAAACCAAGAGCACCTCAATATGGCTGCACTCAGCTTGCAAGTTTGCTGCTAGAAACTCCAAACTGAGACTTCATCTCTATATTATTGAGTTTCACCCGTACTAACAACTAAAAAAACCCATTCAAGGAAAAGAAGATTTATCATTCTTGGTAAACATAATAGGAGCATATATGATTTCAATGCAATCATACGAGGATCAAATATGATTTCTTTGATTTCGTACTAGGATTGTACTTAAAAATCGGTTGTGGTCAGTATGAAATCATATATGATCCTTGTATGAAATTGAAGAAACTTCAACCCGAACTCACTTGCAACTGTGCGCATTCAGACTTCACGAAATTTGGCTTCATTAAAGAAGAAGGTCTCATCAACGGTGGCCACATTTCTCTCCTAGGAAAACAGCTTATTGCGTGCCCAATCAGTCAATCCAAGCACCTAAGGGAAAAACTGTAAATTAGAAATAAAACCAGAAAATCATTTTTAGCTGTATTCTAATGAGGGTTTAGCTTTAAGCTAATGAGGGTTTAGCTGTACTCTAATGAGGGTTTAGTTGGCAAAGCAACCTAACCCGATTTAAAAAATATTCTGATTGTCACAGCCAAAAATAATTTATTGAAATTTGAAATTTCACCTAACAAATTTGAATAATCGGTTACCATTATAACCGCAAAAGTATTTTCAAGAAGAAAAACTCAAACACCGAGTAAATACGAGTAAACGGTAAAAAAAATAAGCAACCATGTTTAATTATTTATATGCGTATAGAAATTGTTCCAAGTTAAGTTGAAAGGTAGAAAAAAAATGTTTAGCCCAGTATTTAGTAAATATAACCACCGATGACAATACGTTGCTTCTACCGTTTGATTATCCGGACAGTCAATGAATTGAAGAATTTCCTAATAAATTGGTTTTATCAAAGATTTAAAAAAAATAAGTCGCGTCCCAGTTCTCGATTGTTCCCTAGCCTATTTTTCAACAACCTCTATGAATATTTTAACGAAACAGAAAAAATATTCATGCAGAAGTTTTTACTTCTTCTTGAAATTTCACAAAAGTCTAGTAAGTTAACTTTAAAGAAAAAGCAATCTTGAAGTCACGGTGACAACAATCAATTTAAAAAACAAGCCATTAACTTCTGACTTAGAAACGAAAGGACAATGATGGATTTAAATTTATAAAAGCCTTCTCAGAATTCCTTTTCGCATCGTTTTCACGTCGATCTTTTTTCAAATAACTTTCAAGTCACAACTTTTTCAGAGAAATAATAATAATGAGCCAGTTTTTCATTTCTGTTGGCATATCTATGTGACCTGATTTGCTCATTGTACAAGAAGTACAGAATGAGTGAAATCTGCAATTTTGGAACATTTCCATTTTTCTTAAATGCATATTTTCCTTTCTCATTTGCTTTCTCGAACAAAGTAAGTTTTGGATGTTTTCTTCAAATTTAAAAAATTTGATCACCGACCAAAACTTGGTTATCACCATTTGATAGAACAAAATCGCAAAACTTGCACAAATGCACCCTTTGAAATTTTTGCCGAAAAAATTTTCGTATTTTTGCGGGAGAAACTTTTGTTTTTTTATCAGTGATAAAAAATTTTAAGGATTCTGTCTGGTGAGTATCACAGATCCTGTTGATGTAAATTTAATTCCTAGCACATTTTCCGACTGAACTGCTGAAATATACCAATCTGGATATTTTCACAATTTCTTACATTGATACAGTGAATACTAATATGGTTTAAACCCAGAATGTTGCACTGTTTCAAGAGTCTGTAGTTTGAACTCGTTTCTCAAATTGATGAGATCGCAGATGCACTAGTGTTCAAGAAGAGTAGTGCAATGAAATTACTAGCCTAACCCTACCCAAATCAGAGCTATTGGAGGAGGGGCGGTAGGTAAGGGCTTGGTATGATTGGAATGGAGGTAGATAGCATTGGAGGGCAGCTATAATGGATAGTTTGGGGATTCTGGTTGCTAGGTTGGTGGTTGGGGTCAGATGTAGTTAGGTAACGGGCAGATAGGTAGGGGCAGGCAGGTATGTTGAATTATCTAAAGTTTAAAAATGGAGGGATTGCATTCAAGGAAAACTTTTCCAGTTAACCTTTTGACCATAAGTATTACCCGCAGTCCTTTATTAATGAAATTTAGAAACTAAGTTACGGCTAAAGCAACTGCTACTAAAAATCAATTTCGAAATTATAATTCAACGTTCTAAAACACAAATGCTCGAGAACCAAAAGTTCAGAGTTCAAGTCATGAACAAATTTGAACTTTCGGAGAAAATGGTGAGTGAGGGTACGCGGATGCGGTCTGTATTAGTTTGAAAAGGGAGTAGGGACTGTTATGGAAAAAAATTCTCTCAAAAGGACCAATCGACCTTGAACGATGCCAGCTTTTTTCGAAATACCATAAATTAGAGAAAATTCGACTAGTAAAGTCCAACGCTCAAAACAGAAGTCAACGTTCTAACCCAGAAGGCAATGTTTGAAAGCATAAGTTGATTTTCAGGACATACACAAATTTGCTTCAGCTAAAAAAAGTAGTAGCTTCAGCTAAAAACTTGTTGAATAACAATACTCGTCTTCCAGTAAAAAAAAACCAAGAGCACCTCAATATGGCTGCACTCAGCTTGCAAGTTTGCTGCTAGAAACTCCAAACTGAGACTTCATCTCTATATTATTGAGTTTCACCCGTACTAACAACTAAAAAAACCCATTCAAGGAAAAGAAGATTTATCATTCTTGGTAAACATAATAGGAGCATATATGATTTCAATGCAATCATACGAGGATCAAATATGATTTCTTTGATTTCGTACTAGGATTGTACTTAAAAATCGGTTGTGGTCAGTATGAAATCATATATGATCCTTGTATGAAATTGAAGAAACTTCAACCCGAACTCACTTGCAACTGTGCGCATTCAGACTTCACGAAATTTGGCTTCATTAAAGAAGAAGGTCTCATCAACGGTGGCCACATTTCTCTCCTAGGAAAACAGCTTATTGCGTGCCCAATCAGTCAATCCAAGCACCTAAGGGAAAAACTGTAAATTAGAAATAAAACCAGAAAATCATTTTTAGCTGTATTCTAATGAGGGTTTAGCTTTAAGCTAATGAGGGTTTAGCTGTACTCTAATGAGGGTTTAGTTGGCAAAGCAACCTAACCCGATTTAAAAAATATTCTGATTGTCACAGCCAAAAATAATTTATTGAAATTTGAAATTTCACCTAACAAATTTGAATAATCGGTTACCATTATAACCGCAAAAGTATTTTCAAGAAGAAAAACTCAAACACCGAGTAAATACGAGTAAACGGTAAAAAAAATAAGCAACCATGTTTAATTATTTATATGCGTATAGAAATTGTTCCAAGTTAAGTTGAAAGGTAGAAAAAAAAATGTTTAACCCAGTATTTAGTAAATATAACCACCGATGACAATACGTTGCTTCTACCGTTTGATTATCCGGACAGTCAATGAATTGAAGAATTTCCTGATTAATTGGTTTTATCAGAGATAAAAAAAAATTATGTCACGTCCCAGTTCTCGATTGTTCCCTAGTCTCTTTTCCAACAACCTCTATGATTATTTTAACAAAACAGATAAAATATTATATTCATGAAGAAGTTTTTACTTCTTTTTGAAATTTCACAAAAGTCTAGTAAGTTAAATTTGCCGAAAAGTCAATCTTGAAGTCACGGTGACAACAATCAATTTAAAAAACAAGCCATTAACTTCTGACTTAGCAACGAAAGGACAATGATGGATTTAAATTTATAAAAGCCTTCTCAGAATTCCTTTTCGCATCGTTTTCACGTCGATCTTTTTTCAAAAAACTTTCAAGTCACAACTTTTTCAGAGGAATGATAATAATGAGCCAGTTTTTCAATTCTGTTGGCGTATCAATGTGACCTGATTTGCTCATTGTACAAGAAGTACGGAATGCGTGAAACCTGCAGTTTTGGAACATTTCCCTTTTTTCTTAAATGCATATTTTCCTTTATCATTTGCTTTCTCGAACAAAGTAAGTTTTGGATGTTTTCTTCAACTTTTAAAAAATTTGATCACCGACCAAAACTTGGTTATCACCGTTTGATAGAACAAAATCGCAAAACTTGCACAAATGCACCCTTTTGTATTTTCGTATTTTTGCGGGAGAAACTTTTATTTTTTATGAGTGATAAAAATTTTTAAGGATTCTGTCTGGTGAGTATCACAGATCCTGTTGATGTAAATTTAATTCCTAGCACATTTTCCCACTGAACTGCTGAAATATACCAATTTGGATATTTTCAAAATTTCTTACATTGATACAGTGAACACTAATATGGATTTAACATAGAATGTTGCACTGTTTCAAGAGTCTGAAGTTTGAACCCGTTTCTCAAATTGATGAGATCGCATATGCACTAGTGTTCAAGAAGAGTAGTGCAATGAAATTACTAGCCTAACCCTAACAAAATCAGAGCTATTGGAGGAGGGGCGGTAGGTAAGGGGCTTCAGCTAAAAAAGAGTGGTAGCTTCAGCTGAAAACTTGTGAAATAACAATACTCGTCTTCCAGTCAAAAAACCAAAAGCACCTCAATATGGCTGCGCCCATCTTGCAAGTTCGCTGCTAGAAAAACCAAACTGAGACTTCATCTCTATATTATTGAGTTTCACCTTTACTAACAACGAAAGTCAAGCCATTTTCGTTTAACAGCATCTTGAGAATTGGTGGTCCTGAATTAGTATTACTTAAAACTGGGAATGTCTGCAGTCCGAAATAAGACACAGGTTTTTTTGGTCAACCCAGTTTGCTTCGTTCAAAGGCAATCTGTAGACTTTAAAATTCAACAAATCTTGGCTATAGTAAAAATTTAAAAAATGAAGCTACAACAGTGCCTAAAATGGAATTCGGATTGGACTCAACAGGTTGGCTACGGAATAATCAACGACACCAAATACCTGGGAGTGCGCCGTTTGCTGTTTCTACGTGTTTTGTATCGTTGATTGTTCCTTAGCCAATTTGTTGAGTCCAATCCGAATTTCATTTAAGGGCACTGCTGAAGCTTAATTTTGCTTTTTCAAAACGAATCCAAACTCCATTTCATAGGACTATGAACTATGACCGCGCTTCATCGGTTTATCCCGTTTCTGTTGACTTTGCTGTTCAGACCTTAACTACACTCACTGCATAGCTTCATTTAGTGCAAGCAATTCAAATCCATTCAGTTGAAACAGTGAGTAATGTAATTCAAGATCCAAACATGAACATAAACCGACAAATGTCGGAAGAATTGCTCTTGAACGACAGGCGAGGCAATTTAATTCAGGAGCTGTAGCCTAGATTAATTTTTCTTTATGGGTGCAAAAAACCTCTCCCCCACCAGGATTCGATCCAATGACCTCCCGATCCACAGCCTCAAGCACTAACCACTTCGCCACAAATTACTTTCCTCTGCAACCGATTATATATTAGCTTTACTTCAGAGCAATAGAGATCACTCAAAATTGAAGAAGGAAAGCGTGAAAAAGTCACTTGAGAAGTCAAAGAATGTTCTAGAAAAGCGCAAAATTGTCAGGCAAAAAATTTGCATAAAAAGACATACACGTTTACTATAATTGCTACGAACTTCGTTCAAGAGCAATTAAAAATCCTGGATTCTGTAACACAAAAAGCCTGAACTAATGACAAAAAGTGTTTGAAAAAGCTAGCAGTTCAAGTCTTGGCCTGAAATTCAAAGAACTTAAAAAACTAGACCTTAAATTGACTTCAGGATGGTCTCCGAAAACCATTTTAAAAATTCTATTAAGAGTAAATCGAAACCACAGGGAAAATTATCGTTAAATTGCCGCATAAGAACAAAAGACCACAGGGGAGGCATCGCTTTTCTGTTCAAAGGCTCTTTTTTTTACTCGACATTAAAGTTATTGTGAAAAACTTCCATTCCTTTAAGGCACTTGCTAACTCGCATCAGTTCCTACTTCGGTGTCACCAACATCACTACTCCGTTTTGTCTACAAAAGCTATCAAAATGTGTGAACATTTTTTTAAACAGCCAGAGTTATTCCTGAAAAAACCTTGTTTCAATTTGTAAAAGGAGTCCTTTGGAAAACATCAATTCCATAACTGAAATTGAATCTTGTAAGGGGTAAAATATTGCTGAAATAGCCCCAAATATATATTTGAGAGATCGCCAAATTAGCGTAAAACTCTTCATTATCCAAAAGCTTGGAAAGCTATCAAAAGAAACCAAATATCACCCTAGTCTTTAGTAACCTTTTCGGAAACAAAAACTTTAGAAAAAAAGCTTGAAGAAGGTGGAAATGAAGAGAAAAGATGTATACTTAAAAAAATTTTCTATCCCAAATCTCTTTTCTCCGCTCTTCAAATTTTTCACTTTTTTTCAAATTTTAATCACTCCCTGAACTTCGGTTTCTTTGCTCGCTGACATATGTCATCAGTAATCGTCACTTATTTAGAACAAAAAAGCTCTAAGGTAACACGAACAAAAAAAGCTGACAGGGCAGGTCCCGAACTACAATTCATAATTTTTCATAACTTGACAATTGATTCGTAGAAGCATTACAAAAAAGGATTATAAAATTTTAAATACAACAAAAACAAGTGAAGTTGCCGCAATTGAACTTAAACCACAATCGAGAACGCAAAATTTTGTTCAAACACGTTCTCCTCTAAATTAAAAATAAAAAAATTCACACGTAAAAGCACTTGCTTTCATACTCCACTTCATATTTAAGAGTGACAAAAATCATCACTTCAATTTGAATTGAAAAATAAACGTGAGCCGACTTATGTCGGAGGAATTGCTCTCGAACGACAGGCGAGGCAATTTAATTCAGGGACTGTAGCTCAGATAAATTTTTCTTTATGGATGCAAAAACAGTTAACCACGCCGGGACTCGAACCATGGAACTCCCGATCCTTCACCAGAAACACAACCCACTGGGCTATCAGGCCCTTCTTACTGCCGTGCTGCAATCGATTTTATTCTAACAACAAGCTTTACTTCGAAGAGAGAGCAGTAGAGATCACTCAAAAATAAAGATCGAAAGAATGATAAAGTCACTTGAGAAGTCAAAGAATGTTCTAGAAAAGCGCGAAAACGGCCAAGCCAAAAATTTGCATAAAAAAGACCAACATGCTTACAATAATTGCTACGCACTCCGTTCGAGAGCAATTAAAAATGTGTGTACACATCTTAAAAAGACAGAACCCAATACAATTCGTCTTTGTATTGAAATAAGCATAACGCCGCTTCGAGTCGTAAAAAAAGACAGCGCTTCAATACAAATCAAGTTCTTTGAGCATTCAAATAGTAGTTGAGAGGCTTACGGAGGTTAAAGAATTTTTTTATCATTTTTTTCCGGCGGGCTTAATTGTATTGTAATAAGGATTTGCCCAAGTAAACAGTACCACAATTTTCTGAATTAAATCTCAGCGCTTTAGTTGCAGTTACTTAGCGCTTCTCAATCAGTTCTATTCGTCGCTCATTAAAAGACATATTTAAGTCAAATGATTTATTAATCAATTGAAATTTGGTTAACTACATAAAAGAAATTACTAAATTGAACATTGCGAACTAGTTAAATATCCAAATTAACTCAAAGGAAATATTCAATAATCATAGTTTTGGATCATAGGAGGAATCATAGTTTTGGAATTGCGTTGAATTATTAAATGCTGTCAAACTACTGCACGTGTGAAAATACAAACCCATATACACGAATAAAATCATTATATTCAGCACCTTTTCTGTAAATTTAGATGCAACAAGTGAGACACAGGAGACAAGTGAATGGAATGTGTAATATTTGCTTACTACTAACTAGTATAACATAACCGAATAAACGTCGGAAGAATTCCTCTCTATTAAAAATTAAAGTGAAAAATGGAACCAGTTTCGGCGCATTTTCTAGTTTCGACATAAAGAGGTCCGAGCCGGGCGCGCACAAGCTAAGAAATTAATGAAAACAAAAACCAAATCAAACAGCAGAAACTTAGAAAGAAAGCCTGTCTTCATAACTAATCAGATAAAAATATACAAAAATTACAGCTTAGTCTAAATTGAGTAACCTAAAGATTAATTGGGAGATATCAATTGATATTTGCATTATAACCGATAATCGTCAGAAAAATTACTCCAAATAACTAAGGTTCGTCTTTTGAGATGATTCTCTAGCCTCCGGCTTATAGTCTTTTTGGGGTTTCATTTTACAGCTCGACTTAAATATTTTGAATAAAAATGCCCATTTCTGTACCCAAATAAATTTTAAGAGCCTTGGGGCAATCGGAAATAATTGGAGCAATTTTCTTAAACTAGTATTAGCATTAATTTATATCTATCAATTCTCTATTGGTACAATGTGAATGTTAGTCCTCTGTTTGGCCCATTCCCTGAAAACGTTTTGCTCAGTGAAGAACAGGTGTTTGAGTCCTTGGCGGCGATGATTTTTGCGGAAGTAGTAACAGTCGCCCATTGATTCGATCGTGAACAGGGCTGAGGGGTAGTAGTGGTAAGGCGCGTACTTCCAACTACTTTGGCACATATTTTCTAAAACAAACATAAACCAACTAACGTCGGATGAATTGCTCTCAAACGACAGGCCGGCGGCAATTTAATTTAGGGGCGTACCTAATCTTAGAAATTTTTTATGGGAACAAAACTCGGACCTCATAGGGGTTATAAGCCGAAACCTCCAGGATAGCCACAATGGCTCACAATCTCTTTTATATTAGCAACAAACAAAGAGCAATTGAGATCACTCAAAAATGAAAAGTGAAGCGTGAAAAAGGCACTTGAGTAGCTACAGAATGTTCTAGAATAAGTGCAAAAATGGTCAAGCAAAAACTTTGCATAAAAAGGACCGACACATTTACAATAATTGCTTCAAACTTCGTTCGCGATATAATTTCCGTTCAGCCTACAGTGTTACACTCCAAACAATTCTAGAAGAAATGAACGTTTCTCAAAAACGAGATTGCCCGAAAAAATTGAGTAATCGGGAAAAACTGCAAAACATACCCGGCAGATTGCCGGAAAATAGCCGCCGTTGATTCCAATAAGCATGACTGGGATTGAAATAACAGAAGATATTGAAAAAAAAAGATTTTCGTACAAAAACATTTTTTAAGTCCGATTTATTTTGATGGCATTTCGTAGTTGAACATACTTCTGTTTCTTAGAGAGAGGCTACAGGGGCTACTATCAATAACAATCAGCATTAGAGAGAGGTAACTAATACTTATAGGACCGACGTTCAAATAGCGGGCATCTAAAATTGGGCTTTATGGGTTTATCCCGTTTCTATTTCTGACTTCAATTTTTTATACTGACTGTTCATTTTGAATTGCTTTGCTGAGCAACTGATGTTCAAAATCACTTTTAGCAGAATGAGAGAAGAGAGAAACTAGCCTAGAGAAGTCAAAAAGATTTCACGCAAAATGTTGAAAAGGCGGCAAAATGAGGTAAAGCGAAACATTTTTTTTATTCGACGAAGTAAAAAAACATAGCAGGACAAGTCCTGACGTACAATTCAAAGAATTTTCATTGACTAAACAGAAAATCTAGACCTAGAATTAACTATGAGTGAATTCAGAAAAACATTTTAAGAAAATCAGAACAAAAAAATAAGAAAAAAAAACAGAAAATCAATATCAAAATGCCGCATGTGAACAAAAAAACCCCTAGCGAGAAATGAAAATTTAATTCAAACAAAAAACTAGGCCTAGAATGAGCTGTGAATGGATTGGGAAAACCAGCTAGAAAAAAATCCGATCCAAAAAATCGAAAAAACAGTAAAAATCAGAGTGAAATTGCCGCATGTGAACAAAAAACTGCTGCCGAGAAACCGAATTTTTGTTCAAACACCGTTTTCTCACTCTACTTTCAAATTAGAGCAAAAAAAATTCACGCCGCAAAACCACTCGCTTTTTCGCTCCATTTCCTGTTTCGGCGTGACCAAAATCACTACTCCAATTTGACTTCAAAAATCATGAAAATGTGTGAACAGATCTTAAAAAAAAAACATAGCCGGAAGAATTCCGGAAACGACTCGAAGTAGAAATCTGACTAATCTCACTAATCAGACGCATCACCAGCATATTACCAATCGACAGACATTGTAACCAATTAACAAAGAAAAGACGAGAAGTGGAAACTTGACAAAGAACAAAAGCAAAAAATAATATTCTCTAAAAATCCAAACAAAATTCTCTACAAAAAGATAACATGCAGCTTACCATCCATAACTCATAGAAATCATTTAGTTATATATTTGGCTAGATCAATCGCCCACCTAGTACTTGCAGAGAAACAATAAACAACAAACTAAAAAAAGACCAAGAAAAACTCTTTAACGAATTAGAATTTTGTATAATTTGTTTAAATGAAAACTGCCCTGCTAAGCCTTCAAGTGCAAAATCATAGAATCAACACCTACAAAAATGCTCCTTATTGAGAAAAAGTTACCGACAAAAAAACATTAAATTGGAAAAAATAGGCAAAAAACTTAGAAAAAAGACCAAAAGTGGCCAAAATTTGCTCTGATTTACTCGATTTTCTTTAACAAAAACAACTCAAAACTAATATCAATCAAAATGAGAGACATCCAAAAGAGCTACAACAACTGAATTCCACTAGAAAACTCCCCAAATGCTATCAAAGGTTGAGGAAGAATAGAAACGACATTTAAAACCAAATTGAACAAAAAAAAACGAGAAAACGTAAGGTGTTTTTTAAATTTTACAAGAAAAAATAAAGCCAAATAAAGTTCCTTTGAGCAAATAGAGCAATGAAATGCTCGCGAAATAATGGGCAAGTCATAACAAGCTAAAAAAATTGTCAACGATTGAAAAAAAACGAAAAAAAGCAAAAAAAATTTAAAAAGTGGTTAAAAAATTCTCTATTCTGTCATTTTTCTTCAGAAAAAAATGTTTTATACCAATAAAATTGAAATCAATTTACATCCGTGATATTCTTTGAGTAACGAGCTTCTATGCAAATTGCACTTAAAGCAGTAAAACAAAACAAAAGGCCAAAATACATTAAATTTCGTCGAAAAATCAGCAAAACTGATCAAAAACCTCCAAATTTTCATAAAACTCAAATTAACTACTTGAAACCTTCAATTCCTATCAGAACGAGCTGAAATCCAATACAGTATCATAATCAGACCTCATAAACAAGAAAAATTGCAAAAAAACTGCTTTTAAAAGCCGCACGTGAACAAAAAAATTTCGCTCGCTCAGAGAAAATTTTTTCACACATCAATTTCTCGCTCTCTCAAAAACAGCGGTATGAACAAAAAACCACTCTCTTTTCGCTCCGCTCTTCACTTTTGTTCAGCAACCAAATCACTCCAAATTTTTTCACGCGTTTCATTTCCCGCTTAAAAATTCACTCCAATAAAATGATTAAAAAAAAAACATAGCCGGAAGAATTCCGGAAACGACTCGAAGTGAAAATCCAATTAAACGCCATCCAACTACTCAACAAACAAAACATGTCTTCCTTAACTTATGATTATCTTGAAACAAAGTCATGAAACAAAAAAGTAAAAACAATAAAATCAAATCTGTTAAAATATGATAAAAAATCTGATCAAATTTTGTTATAAATTGAGATACCAAAAAAACTATCTCTGCCAAAATAACCTCATCAAAACAACTATTACCTACAAAAACCACTTATGTGAATTTTGAAAAAACACTTTAGGCTAAAATTATGAAAAAAAAGCTCTTAAAAACAACTTTCACTGAAAAACTGGAAAAAGTTACTAAATTTTTTAATATTTCAAAAACATATAAATCCAAAGAAAACATCCGCTCAGCCAGAAGGGTATCCAGATGCTCGCAAAACAATAGGCAAGTCATAATAGGCAAAGAAACTTAGCTAAAAACAGAAAAAAAAACGAAAAACTGCAAAAAAATTAAGAAAAACAGTTCCAATTTTCGCCTTTTTTGGTCATATTTCTCAACAAAAAAGTGATTCTTACCCACAAAAACTGTAACCAATTGTTATCATAAAATTGCTCAAGTAGAAGGGGTTTCCTCAATACCCATTTGAGCCCGTAAAACAAAATAATCGTAAAAAAAACGCAAAAATTAGCCCGAAAATAAGCAAAATACATTAAAAACCTCCGAATTATCATAAAATTCATATTAATTTCCAGAAACCTTCAAACCACTACCAAAACCAGCCTAAAATTAAAACAAAATCATAACCAAACCTCTTAATCAAAACAAACGAAAAAAAACTGCTTTAAAATGCCGCACGTGAACAAAAAAATTTCGCTCGCTTAGAGAAAATTTTTTCACACCTCAATTTCTCGCTCTCTCAAAAACAGCGGTATGAACAAAAAGCACTCTCTTTTCGCTCCGCTCTTCACTTTTCAGCGCCAAAATCACTCCAAATTTTTTCACGCGTTTCATTTCCCGCCTCAAAAATCACTCCAATAAAATTGATTAAAAAAAAAAAAGGACTTCTCCAATACTCCTCTTCGAGTCGTAAAAAGGACTTCTCCAATACTCCTCTTCGAGTCGTAAAAAGACAGCGCCCCAATACAATTCAAATTCTTTGAATTGTAAAAAAAAATAGGAGCGCTATAATAGCCGGCTGAGAAGATGAGGGCGGCTATTAATAAACATAACGGATTACCGTGGGAAAAAAAGCTCATGAAAAACAGGCCAGGCGCTGGCTTTAGTTGTACTAAGCTAAGCTTAGGAGGCTTGACTCCCATTTTCTCTTACTATACCACGAAACTCTTCCCTCTCAAGTGTTCAAAAGCTTCGAAGAACTGTACATTCGATCCCATTAAGGCTCTAAGAGCCCTAACAGCTAACAGTCCCCTGCCCTGGAGTTCACTGGATTATACAGTTTCTCAAGACTAAAATTCAACGGGAAGACTGACACCTGAACAATTAGATAAATTGAATTCCTACTAATGTTGCGATGTGTTTGATTGACTCAAATGCGTGTACTGCAGAACTGCCCTCAGATAGCCTTCATTTAGATAGAGATATGACCTTTTGAAAATGAGGACTGACCGAAAAGATATTCACGAGAATGAAGAATACCTCACTCCAATAACCGTGAAAAATGGTCTGAGGCACTCATTTTAGTCAAAGAATTCACGAATTAATAACAAGTTGATTTGAAGTGAGAATGTCGTTGCAGGTGGTTAACCCGAATAATACAACATACCCATCAGATTGCCAAAAAATAGCCGTCACTGATTCCCATAACCCCAATTGGGATTGATAGAACAGGAAAAAAAGGAGAAAAAAAACTGATTCATTAAAGAAATCTTATTTAAAGTGCGAACTATTTTGATTTCATTTTGCTGGTAGACATACTCCTGTTACTTAATGAAAGGATAAAGGGGCTAGTATCAATACCAATAAACATTAGAGATGGTAATTGAGACTTACAAGAAACTAAGTAGCGGGTATCTAAAATTGGGCTTTATGGGTTTATCCCGTTTCTATTTTTGATTTCAGTCTACTGATACTGAATCTGTTAATTTTAGATTGCTTTGCTAGGCAACTGCCGTTTAAAACAGGTTGAGCAGAATGACCGAACTATAAAACTAGCGTAGAGAAGTCAAAGCGATCTCACGTAATATGTCAAAAAAGCAGCAAAATGAGGTAAAGCGAAAAAATTTTTATTCGACGAAGTAAAAAAAAACATTGCAGGACTGGTCCTGGCCTAGTTCAAATAATGTTCATTGAATAAACAAAAAAATAAGAATATGAGTGGACTGCGAATGGATAGGGAAAACCATTTAAAATCAAAACAGATTAAAAAAATAGTCAAAATCAATATGATAAGGCCGCCGCATGTCAACAAAAAAGCCATTGGCGAGAAAACGAACTTTTGTTCAAACACCATTTTCTCAATCTACTTTAAATTTAGCGAAACAATTCACGCCGCAAAACCACTTGCTTTTTCGCTGCACTTCCTGTTCCAGAGTGACCAAAATCATCACCCTAATACAATTCAAATTCTTTAATTGTAATAAAAATAGGAGCACAATAATAGCCTGCTGCGACGATAATGGTGGCTAAACATATCCGATTAACGTCGGAAGAGTTTCTCGTGAACGACTAGTGGTAGCTCTAATCTATTGCTGCCTGCTTGTTGATGGGATGAACTAAGAAATTCACCAATGTGCTTTAAATGAGGTCATTAGTGGGAAATAACCATTTTCTGCGCACTTTTCAAATGACTTTTATCGGTACATTGTGTTCAGCTACTTGAGCTTGTAAATGAGGGAGGAATTTAGATCGCGCAAAACGTCAGGGGCGTTAAAGTCACTCGAAAAGTCAAAACGGTAGATCGATATTTTGCATAAAAAGACGCACATTTAAAATTGCTTCGTTCGAGAGCAATAGAAGGACAACCGCTCAGCTACCACTCGCCCGCCTTTAGAAAATGACCATACGTTAATGCCCAACGTTCGAAAGCAGAAGTTGATGTTAGAAAAGATTGAAACCGAAGTTGAAGTCATGAGCGGACGATATGAATCAACAGCAAAAAACCTGGCTGATACCAATACTGACTACTATTCGAGTCATAAAAAGACATAACTACAATGAACGTTTCAAACTTCGTTTTAGAGGTTGAGAAAAAGGTTGTCATTGAGAAAAGGTTGTCCAACCTGGTGTCAACCCGTAGACATAAGTTTGCTTGCACGTGTTCATTGCTATGACGAAGGCGTAGAACCCTGTAGAGATCCAAGTAGTATTTTGAAAGGCATTCGACTCCGTCCCCGTCCACTCCAGCCACAGATTGTCAAAGAACTCCGAACGCCCGTAGAATACCTTAACGTTTGGCCTCAACCTACTTAAGTTGCGTGACAAGTCGAAAATGTCCAAATCTGGCGCTCGCCCTCTGTCCGACTTTTTGCCAGAGCTGAAACGAAAACTAAATGCTTCCATATAGCTCTCTCAAAAAGTGAACATCAATAGATTCACAGCGTGCAAAATGGCACAGGGATGAAAGAAATGAACGTCAGAGTTCTGATTTTGAACAGTTAAACTGTTGAAAATCAAAAATCTTGCCCAGTGGAAAGCAATTACAAGTTTTTCACTGATTAATTAAACTTCGGATGCCACTAAAACATAGATTAGCAGGAAAGCATGGTCAATTAGAGTTGGATGAGTTGTTTGTAGCCGTCAGTTGAACTCAAAACTTAAATGCTGCACCCATAGACCAAGAATTAGTTGATCAATAAACAGAACTAAAAAATAATTGAGAAAATATAATTGTCATTCATTGTTACCTCTTTACTGAAATTAACCAGAACGAGTAAGAGTGATTTCATTCACGCAGAATTCACTCGCGAAAAGAAAGAAATTTCAAATTGATGTGACGAAAGAGTCCCCATACTAATAAAAAACATCTATAATCTGAACTAAAAAGTATTTCAAGCAGTTATCAAATTTTGTATTAATTTTTAATTAATCATTCGAAATATACATTTTTCTGAGCTTTAAAACACATCAACAGATCCACGGGTAATAAATCAACGTAATAACCTGTTTCGCACCTCGTCTACAAAAAACAATGAATTCCACTGATCTGCAGTGTCAAAAAAGAATATCAATAAGTTATATGGTTGTTAGCTCGTTATAAGAGCCGCGAGAAAAAAAAGGCCATTGCAACACATACGCACTAGGGTACCACTATTAAAGACACTATTCGTGTTTCAATAAATAGTCACTGCTGAAATTCTCTCATTTCAATCTAGACCTTTCTCATTTCAAATTCCGAACAACCCCCAAGGACTATCTATGTACCAGTAAAAGGGAAGAAAACGATTATAATTAATAAATCATATTAAAAAAGCGAAATGCAAACTTTAATAAATAAAGGTTCTAATAAAGGGCTCACAACGTTGTTAAAACACCTCTCAAACGTTAGGTGGTGTGCGGTTTAAGGAAAATTTTGAGCGCTATGATTCGGACATGTTGTAAATTTAACCTTCTTTAGGCTATGGTGATTCGACATAGCATTTTGCGCCTTTAATCTAAATTTAGTAAAAAGGAAATTGTCTGTCAGTGATCGTCATACACTCTGCTATATAACAACACGTAAAGCATCAAATTAGATACCACCACCGTTCTTAAAGCCCTATAAACTTTTAAAAAAGGAAAAGTTTGACAAAAACGCTTAACTAGCTCTTCTGTTAAGAAAGCCATATCGTCAATAAGAATAAGTGCCAGACAAAATCTAACAAACGGTTAACTGTTAACTAAAAAATCTTTAATCAATAAAAACTGAGAACAGTACAACCAATTTTTAGGTCAATACAAACCGGAAAATAAAATTTTCAGCTCTAAGCATAATTTTCGTAGGTAAGATAGAAAATCCATCGGAGTGAGAGCAATTGAAATCACTGAAAAATCAAGAAATGCGTGAAAAGGGGACTTGAGAAGTCAAAGATTAATCTAGAAGAAAAGCGCAAAACGAATTGCTCTCAAACGACTGGAAATCGGTTGGCTTCGGCAGTGGATAGCTGCGGCTTAGAGATACTCGCTAACACTTAATAGAGGGGGAGTGTGCATTGGGGGGGGGGGGGGGGGGTGGTCGAGCGTGCGGTGCTACGGGTTAAATGAGTTAAGGGGTATGGGCGCCCAACTCTAGGAACCACCCCTCATGCCACGAAAATACATTTTCTCGACAGTTTCGGCGAATCACAAACTTAGAGACTAGTAAGGCGGTAAGAGAACTGCACAGCGACTTAATGTTGATCGGTGATTACCTGTTTATTTCCTTTGACAGCCTCATATTGACAGCCTTTGTTTTCCGTTTGAGCCTCCCTCAAGCTCAAGGGTGTATATTATTTTCACCACCAGACGCTCGCGACATATTTTTATGTCATTATTTATGTACGGCCACGTTCTCTGTAACTAGGGGTGATTGCATAACGTATTGGGGGACACAAACGCCTCGGGGCGGGGGTCTAAATTGGCAGGTGGGGTAGCGTAGACGAGGGCAGTGGCGGTGACTGAGGGGGAACAAACATTTCTCAAAGTTAGGAAACTTACATCACACCAGGAATTTATGTCTCCTCAACAGTTGCGGTGAATCGCATAGTTAGAGACTAATAAAGCTTACAACTCTAAGAGAGCTCTTTTTCCTTTGCCAGGTCTGTGAATCAACACATTTGCTGCCACACTCAAATACAATTGCCATCCTTTTCTGTTATCTGTTCTGATCAGATCAATGGCGTTATTAGGGATCTGTTTGAGGTAATTCACTTTGTCTCTTCTTTTAGCCTTCTTCCCGAGTACCTCTCCTGTTATAGCTAAATGCTCCACTTCCCTCTTCCTCATGACATGGCAAAAAAACTTGAGTTGTCTCAATCTAATCAGGGACAGTTTCTGCCCAGACATCTTGACAACTCTTTCGTTTGTGAGTTTTGTGCTCCAACTGATCCTCATCATCCGGCGCAAGCAGCACATTTCAAAAGCTCTGAGCTTTTTCTCTATTGGTTTCGCTATTGTCTATGTCTCGCATTTATAGCAGGCGATGGGAAAGATCACTTCGAGATTTTATCCTTATGTTCTTGTTACATAGGACACTCATGTCATTGAAAATAGCTTTCGCAGTAGCGATCTTTTCTTTCACGTCTCTGTCGTCATTTCCATCGCATTAGATTGTTGATCCCAAGTACATGAAACTTCACACTAACGTTATTCTTTCTTCATAGACATTCCGGTTCTGTTAACCATCACTTGTGTCTTAAAGCGTTGTGCCACGGGGTACTTTTCACTCTGCAAGTTTACTGTATCAAGTGCTTGGAGACCGCTTTCCGTTTCAGCTATCAAAACGTTGTCGTCTTCATACCTGAGGTTGTTGATGATTGTGCCACAGGATGCCCGGCATATTTTCGATGGCTGCAAGGATCCTTTCGCTGTACAGGGAGAAAAAATCGGGCGAGCACACGCAACCATGTCGCACTCCCTGTTCAACTTTTAGCTCTTCCGATAGATTGTCTTGAATCTTTACTCTTGCCGTTTGCGTATAATATACTTGGATAATTCTGAAATCTTTTTCGTCCACAAGCACTTCGTCAAGGATGTGGATTACTTCGTTGTGTTTCACATGGTCAATGCCTTCTGACAGTAAATGAAGCACACGTAGACGTCACTTGAACTTGAAGCGCCCTCTCTATAATCGCCTTCAGGGCAAATCTGCATTTCTAGCGCCTCGGTCAGGCATAGAACCGTACTGAGCATCGGCAATTTGAGAGTGGATAACCGTTTTCATTCAAGATAATTTTAAGTAGTAGTTTGCGGCTGTGACTTATAAAACTTACGGTTCTGTAGATTCCAATCGCGAGTGCATTGTTTGTTTTTGGCAGAGGTATGAAGGTGACGCATTTACACTGCTTAAGTATTTCACCGCTCTCAAAGACCATATTGAGCAACGACGTCAAAAGACAAGCCACGGTCTCCCAACAGTTTCAAAAACTCAATGCTATTTTTATTTTTTCCAGAGCTTGGATAACTTCTGTTTCCAAACTTATTTGTTTGTTCTTCCAGGGTCACTGTACAGCTGACCAGTGTACTTCGCCCATCTTTGAAAAATATCCTCCCGCTCTGCATATCAAGCCATCATCATTTCTCAGACCTTTTAAGTTCCGGCTAGATTTCTTTCTGCCTGCTATTTTGCTGATCTTCTGATGTGCTTCCAAAGGATTCGCGAGATAATTATTTTGAATTTCTGAGCCTTCTCTGTTAACATATTCCTCCTTGGTTGAATTACACATCTTTCTGATTTTACAATTGAGGGGGACATCTTGGTATTTCAACCTCATTTGCTTTCTTACATGCAATTCCTCGTTCCTCATTCAGGGCTTGTGCTTTCTGGGTTTCAATTTCGGTATTTTTTCCGCCGCCAACTTCATAGTTCTAACTATATCTTTGAACTTATTTTCATTTCGAATATTTGCCCAGTTCTTTTTGAAGTCTTCCATGGTCTGATAATCACACACCGTGCCCAGTCGATTTTATCCGTTCTTACTGTTTTAGGTGACTTAAACTGGTACCGAAGCCTGTACTTTACAATAAGAGGGTTATGATCACTTACGCAGTGCAGTCTGCACGTGGTTCACAATATGAATCTAGGATATTAAACCTATTGGACGTCATTATGAAATCGATTTGATTTCTGGAGTATCCATCTGGGCTTCTCCAGGTCCATTTCTTGTTTTATGATTTCTTGAACAGTGCATTGCATAAGCACAATTTGTTGGATTGGCACCATTCAATTAATCTGTCACCTCGTTCCTTTTTTATGTACTCTCCGCTTTCGCATTTAAATCTCGCATAATGAAAACAGTCTCATTATGTTTGGTATTTCTCTCTGCTGCTTCAACATTTTCATGGAAGGTCTCAATCTCTGAGTCGTACTTGTCACTCGTGGGTGCATAGCATTGTTAAAATGCAAATGTCCTGGTTTGTTCTTTTGATCTTTAGCAGCATCACTCGATTAAAATCGCCCCAGCGCTCCGTACCATTGGAGCTAAACATGGGTCCACAATAATACTGACACCTCTTGTGCTGCAACTGTTTCCGGAGTATTCGATGTCTAAGAGCTGCTCAACCACTTAAAACCCTCCAAGCTTCACTTCCGTTTTCTGTTTTGGAGATGCGTGAAAAATTCACTAAAGAAGTGAAATCAATAGAATGTTCTAGAAGAAAAAGGTGAAGCAAAAATTTTGCATTAAAAAGGCACGCATATTTAGAATAATTGCTTCAAAGTTCATTCAAGAGCAATTGAACAAATTTCAAGAATCGTACCAAATCGTCAAAAAACGGTTATCTATAAGAAGGATTCTCTCATAAACACTTTTCAAAGCCGAAAAATCATTCACTCCACGTAGCGTTTGAGCAAAAAAACTTCTTTCGCTAAGAAATAATAAGTTCACACGGAAGTTGTTACGCATTTCGCTTTTAGGTCAAAACGCAGCCTGAACAAAAATTAATTATAAAAAACTCAAGAAAACCAAAACACCGCTTCGAGTCGTAAAAAACAGAGGAGGCTGAAAATAACCATAGCTACTACTTTGGCGATTAGAAAAAAATCAGGTACAAGTTGAAGAGTTGTTGTCAGACAATATTGGATTTAGATTATAGGCTCAATAGTCTGGTAGAGTGATGTCGACAAAAAATGTCGATTTCCGATGCTAGTACTAATTTCATCTGTGCAGAGCAGGATGTACCACTAGATTTTATTAGAAATCTTACTGATATTCACTTCAGCAGCTTAAATTCCTAGTGAAATCAATTTAGAGCAAGAAAACTATCAGGACTTCACTCTGGCTATTTGTCAACAGGTGAATACCTGTGGTTAAAATGTGCGTGGGATGCGAGCAGATTTTATCATTTGAATTTCTCCGCTAACTTGATTTTGAGCTACCCTAAACATTTTAAAAGGTTCAGAACTTCAAGAACTTTCCGGATGATCATACTTTTCAACCAAAAGAGCCAGTTACAATTGTAAAAGAGGTAATCCATAGTATTTGTGAGACGATGCTCAGCCTAAAAACATGTAGACACACACTATACTTCTAGTATAATTGAAAGAATCAATTCAATTTAAGCGGTCAAAATTATCTAGCACGATTTAATAACAGCGTTAAAAAATGGCTTAATATGGTTGAACTTCACCTGAAAACAAAAAGCAGGCGCTCTATAATTGATACAAAAATCATTGACACTAATCAAGCCTAACTGATACTGTCAGTGAATGAATGAACTAGCACACTAAGAATTATTAACAATCATATACAAAGGTGCTTACATTTTTCCGGACCTGAAAATGAAATGTAATGTTAACCGATATAGATAGCTACAAACGGTATTAACATAAAATGACACGACTCAAATTATCCGACAACAAACACACACGTTATCTCTAAACCTATACATTTATCAGACCAGGAGATTGCGCCCCGTCCTTCACTGGTTTACCTTTAGCACGAAGTACATGTAATGCAGAAACAGTGGAACAATTATCGCTGACGGAGTTCGCAAGTAGCGTTCCCAAGCAAATCGACCTTTTTATCAATTTTAAATGAAATTTCTAAATATAATTTCATGTAATTACCAAAAGTCTGGCCCATTAAAAACGTTCTCAGAATTTGGAGCCAGAAGGATTGAGCATGTTGACTAGTGTTATCATTTTCCTGGTCGCAAAATGTCATTTCAATCATTTGTACGCATTAGACAAACAAGGATAACTTGAATTACCTAAAACTTTGCCTACCGTGTTAAAGAAGTAATCGTTTACATTAGTAACGAACATATATTAAAATTTTAACTAATGCAAAGGAAAGGAAAGTGGTAAGGGTAAACGGGAAGAAAAAATCAATGTGCAACTTACAATGGTGGATCCCAGACAACTACAGAGCCTTCACTTTTCTCTGATATCACTGACAGAATATCAGGACCGCTAAAACAGAAATAATCATTGCGTAAAAGGGGGAATCTAATAAACAGCGACTATTTCTGCAAGTATTAATAGGCGTCCCGAGTTTTCGCCCCTATTTGTTTAGCTCCCTATCATTTCACCCTTTATTGGTGGAATTTAATCCTTTATATAATTGGTACTAATAATGTTGGTACTATAATTATTAAGCTTTGCTTCCCGGGCGGGCCATGGCCATGCTTTATCGCTCGCTCCGCGGACTTGATATGAATCCATCACAAACGAACAAGGGATTAAGCAGGAGACCAGCCTGTAATGCCCACTGCTAATTTGCTGGGTGAAATGATATATTAAAATAAGCTAAATGAATCGGAGCGAAAAGTAGAACCGTACGGAACATTTTAGATAGAGATATCACTGCATTTAACAAAGTTCGGATCTGTAAGATGAATAGGCAATTTTTCAGAGAGCTATCAATCAACTTATTTGAGAAATTAAACGGGTACAGCACAATTTAACATGGTAAAAAATGGCGAGCGGTTTCTTCGAACCTATTACCACTTAAATAGTTGTAAATTTAGCCCCAATTTTATTGTTCCGACCCCACTTGTGGGGGGAGGAACTACATACTCAAATGGGTTTTTTTTTGTTCCGTGAATTTTGGCCGATCGATATATTCATCGTAGAGAAGAGTGAGTGGTATCATTAAAAAGCTCGTCTCGCGTAGAATTCGGAATTAAAAAGATTTTTTTGAATTTCGTGTTTTTTGAGGAATTATCGAGGTTTAAAGTTTTGCGTGAACACGTGAAGTTTGGCATGATTTTGTTCACTTTTTGTTCAAATTAAGCTATTTTCTATAAAAAAAATATCAATTCAAAATTACATTTTCTGCTATAAATGGAACATTCTTGTGATTCTAACAGACGAAAGGCCATAAAAGGGGTAGTTTTCGTCTCATAGTGATGTTTACTATAGAAAATCCTCGATTTTCATTTGAGAGCTGGATTTTTTAAAAACCTTTTCATGTTTTTTTTATTATTTTTTTTCAAGTCACTTGGAGACTAGTCACATTTATTATCCAGGTTGTGTTCCTGACAAACCTCATTTACCGTCAAGTAATGCCCAATAAACAAATAATTAGTTTTTAAGGAATCGGGCAATTTTTATGGCTCCGATTCTGAGTTTTATTAATTTTTTTTTTAATTTTGATTCTTTTTTTTTTGAGATTTTAATGAGATTTTGTAGCCCTATGACATAGATTCTTTGACTAGAATTGCAATACGCTTCCTAAAAAGCATTAAGCGAACCTATTTAGTAATTTGAGGGGACAGCTAATGGCTGTTAAGACTTGAAAAAAAATTTTCGAAAGAAAATTTTTTAACAAAATTTTCATTTTCTATTTGAAAGTTTACTAATTTTTCGGGGTCCTATGGCATAGACTCGATGACTAGAAAAACAATAGGCTTCCTAAGGAACAGTAAACGAACTACGTAGTAACTTGAGAGGACAGCTAATGACTGTTAAGACTTTAAAAATAGTTTTTCGGAGGAAAACTTTTTAATGAAATTTCGATTTACTTTTTGAATTTTTTTTATAAATTTTCGGAGTCCTTTCGCATTATTAGGGTTCAAAATAAGCCACAATGTAACATATTAAAACCCTGAAAGATATAGATTATCGTTTTAACGGCCTCGACACTTTCTTGAAGAAAGTAATTGAATTTTTTAATTTTGTCTTTAACTGTCATTTTTACTTTGTCATTTCGGTCGTATGAAATTTCCTTTATAGTGATAGGTTTTTTGGTCTTCATGGAAGAATAGTAGAGCCGATATTCTGATTTTATCAGATAGCTGATGGCTTTCCTGACTTTGAAAAGAATCGTTTTCCAAAACCAAAAAAAATTTAACTTCGCAATTTTCTTTTTATTTTTCTTTTTGTTACCTAATCTCTTTAGTTAGTTACAGCTCAAATATGACATGGTGGATGTCTGGGGAAGGTGTCAAAAGGAATTAGTGTCCTCAAATTTTTTTAAAAAAAGAATTCGTTATGACCTTACTGGCTTCGACACCGGTTTTTCACAAAAAAAATAAATTAATTTGATTTTTGTCATTTTTGACGTTCTTTTTGTAGACGTTAGACATATTCTGGATAACTGCAGGTCTCAAGAGGTTCCTATGGATGAATAAACGACCCTATTTGAACATATCATTATGTAATTAAAGACTTTTTTGACTTCTGATGTAATTTTGTTTCGAAAAAAATTAAAAGTATTACATAATTTTGCCCTTCTTTCGTTTTTGTCTACTTGTTACATAGTCTCACTAATGAATGACCACATACTACATTTTTGGTATATGAGGAAAGCGCAATCAAATATATTTTGAGGGCCAAAATATGGCTTGAAGGTTTTGACAGCGTTTTCCGGCAAGTTTCAATTAACTTTTTGTTTGTTGTTTTTTTTTGTTCTTTTTAGCCGCTTAAAAAATGAATAAGGTCAGGTCCCGATGCCCTTCTATAGAAGCATTGGTTATCGCACGCCTTTAGGATATTTTACTTGATTTTTAACGGTTTTCATTACTTTAAAGTTAAAAATTTAAAAAAAGAAAGCGAATTTTTTAACTTTACTGTTTTTGTTCTCTTTTGTCTAACTGTTACCAAACCTTTTTATGGACTGGTCCCATATCTTTTCTGGTGATTTTTAGGTTATTTTGTTCAGTCTTAGTTTTATCTGACGGTGTGTTGAATTTGTTATTAAGCTTGGTTTTTTAAAACGGACGTAAAATTCTTGATGTAATTAATGTTTGTTGTTGCTGTTGTTGTTTGATTTTGCTCTTCGTCTTGACTCGCTTTCTTAATATTGGCATATCACAGCAATCTAATGCATCAATTTTTACCCCACTGATTTGTTTGCTTTGGAGGCTATCTTATCGTTCATACATAATTTTTTTGAAAAATACTTGGGTTTTTTAGTTTTTTGGGATTCCAAAAGATAATTTTTGGGTTTTTCTATCTGTTCCTCATTTGGTAGACAATTATGCCAAAATTGTGGATGGGCGGGGTCGGAACCTTATGTGCCATCGCACATTACCGAGCCGCCTTGTTAACTCCAATATCAAACCACATTGTCATTATTTAATTTAATTTTAAGAATACTTGACAGGGTCAAACTGTAAGAACCGCCCTTCCGATCATGAATTATTTCTCCAAAACAGTTTCAGTGAATCGGATACTTGAAGTCTATTAAGGCGTAAGGATCTAAGAGAAGAATACCCTCCGGGTGTTACCAGTTTATCCCGTTTTTGAGGACGAAAAGTGCAACATTAACTGAAAAAATTGCCGGAACTGGAATGGCAGATTGTGAACATGCGGTGTTAAATTGTACAATCGGCATAAAAATCTTAGCACTGATGCATAGGTCAATCGAAATAGCCATGAATGTTGGCAAAAACGGTCTCAGACACTTTTCATAGAGTTCACTATTGTTAATGAGATTAAACTGATTTTTCATGCATTTGACGTATAAAAACATAACCGACTAAACGTCGGAAGAATTGCTCTTGAACGACTAGTGGGAGCTCTAATCAATTGCAGCCTGCTTCAGTCGGGGGGGGGGGGGGGTAGCCTAAATGGGACTAAGAAGTTCTATAGTGGGCTTCAAATAACCATATTAGAGGTTAACATATACCACTATTAAGATTTAAAGTAAAAAAATGACACCAGTTTCGGCGCACTTTTCATTTGACTTTTAGTATTAAATTGCCGCCAATTGAGTTCAGCTGCTTGAAATTGTGATTGAGAGAGAATTTTAGATCACGCGAAATGCAAAAAGTCAAGGGCGTAAAAGTCACTCTAAAAGTCAAAACCGTCAAGCGAAAATTTTGCATAAAAAAAGACACACACGTTTACAATAATTGCTATGAACTGCGTTCAAGAGCAATTAATAACGATAGCAATAAATAATGCTTGCATCCAAATAAGAGCATCAGGTTACTTTTGATGCTCCGCCTAAGAGCATGAAAAGGTTGACTTCATAATGTAAAATCAAATTCCAAAAAAAATAATCTCTTTCCCACTTACACTCTGAAATCATAAAGGGCATTGTGGGCAACCACGCGCAGAGTTGTCCTCCTCCCAACATCTCTCTCGAATCCTCGAGTAGGAGCATTGTTCATCCGAATTACACAATGATGACTGTCTATTGTAGCACCATAATCTGAACAAAACAACACAAAAATATTTTTGGTAGTTGACGTTATTTGGCGGTACTTCAGTTTTGACGTCAGAGAACAGAGTAGTTAATATGACAGCAGACTAATATCTTGATCAGTCAACTGAGGTCGATTTATTGTGAGAGGAACAAAGAACAGAAGACATCCAACACATGATAAATTGTAAGAACCGAAAAAATGATGAAAATTTTGGTACATTCAATGATAGTTTAATGTTAAACTTGGGGCACTAAATCATTCGTGGAAGGGGATCTCTTATAATCAATGAACACAACTCAAAACGCCCGACATTGTTATTATAAAGACCGCGCACGGATTTCCTGATAAAAGTTTCTATATTAAATTATTTCTATAATCAATGTTTTCAAATTTCTACGACTTCCGTTTTCAGAAACTCAAAAGAACGTAATAGAGAATTCTTACTTGAGTCAATTAAGCGTCCGGAAGAAAAGACAAGTGCACACGATTCACACCTTTCTTCTAACACTGTACTCGTATCATCCACATTCACGAAAGTCCGCATTCGGTAGTCGATGCACGAGTCATTCGTCAAATCTTTCACATTCTTTTGTAATCGCGATAGATGTTTAGACATTCCTTTAATATAATCAAACGATGACCAACAATCTCCATGCTTCAGTTTTCGATTTTCAATTCTGAAAGCTTTGAACTTTGGATATTCATCGTTGCACGGGTCGTATCGTCTCTCATTACCCGTTTTGTTTGAAAACTTGTAAACAAAGTCATCGCTTTCCTCTCGAAAATGCCGATGAGCTTCACAGCGTACAAACTTGACATCTTCATATCGATAAAGATAGAATTGATTCTTGCTGATAGCAATTGAACTTCGAAGGTAGAAATAAATGCATGCGAAAAGAGACAATAGCAGCAAAGTTTGATGTTTCGTGATGGTGACAAAAGCCATTTGACCCTGCTGAATGCAGCAATACTAAAACAGACAATTATAGGAGACTGGTTACAGTACAGAAAAACCTATTATTCTCGGTAAGCTGACAAATTAACACTAGCGTTCGGAACAAATTTAGCTCAAATCACTGCTTTAAACCGATTTATACGCCTAAACTTTACCTTATAAACCAGACTAACAAATATGGCTTTGCATCTTATTCTTGTGAATTCGGAAATAATCACCTACAAATCAGGTTTACACAGCTAACAAAAAGCTACGAACAATTTTACTCAAAGAACTGCACAATTAAATTTAAGCAGACAGCAAGCCAACACTTCAGAGTAACTTCAGATTTTCCAGGAACAAGAGAGAACGCGCGCTTATTTTTCTACTTAAAACAAACTAAACCAGAAAAAAGATAAAAGAAAAATGCTTTATTTACGTTAAATATTAGTTTAGAACTGCGGCGAGTCAAGCAGCCGATGAATAAGCAAGCCGAAGTTTGAAACAGGCGTGATGTAAGTCAAAATTAATTTTTAACAGCCTCAACTTAAATTGGCAATGGTAGGGCCGTTGAACGCGCTTCTTCACAGGAGAAGCGGTTTCTATCTGACAGCGCATGGGGGCGCATGCCCATGATCAGAGGTACACTGAGGCGAGTACTCATAATGCGCTTGAAAATGGCGTAATTTTAATCGGCGCGCAGTAAAACCAATTGGTATTAAATATCGATAATTACAATCTTAGGTTAGATTTTATGTCGGCTAACTTTTATTATAGATTGATTGTTTTCACCTGTTTAATATATAATCATTTTATTTAACATAAAAAACCTTCGTCTGCCGAGCTTTCTTTTATTTTTAAACTTGATTGGCTTTATTTTAATAATTATTCAATTTAGTAATATTTGAAGACCATTTCTGAGAAATATAACTAAAAAATTCAGGAAAAAGCAAGCCAAAAGAGAAAAATAAGATCCAAATGAAAGAAATGAGAGCCAAAAAATTATCACATCTTCAAGAAATGAGAGCCAAAAACATGTTCACATTTTCAAGAAATCAGATCCGAAAAATGATCACATCTGTAAACGGTCCGTAACCGTTTAGCCCCCCAATCCTTCCTCTTGTTATTTAGTTCAAATTTATTGAGTTCATATTCATAATCGATGTAAAAGTCATATCTCTAACTTTGATTTTCATGACTTTCAATGCCAAACCTTTTCATTCATTATCATACATGAGTTTCATCGTGCCACACTTAGCTTTGATCATAAATGCAGGTATAAACCACACCTTTGTAAGCTATTATTTAATAATCGGATCTTTTCCGTTTGTGCCCCCTCCCAGTACGTTATGCGCCCCCCAGTTACAGAGCACGTGCCATTACATAGTAAATCATTATGTAAAAATATGGCACGTGCGTCTGGGGGGTGCAAATAATATGCGCCCACTAAGCTGGGGGGCACAAACGGAAAAGATCCTAATAATCATACAAGCTTATAGAAGACCACACAGCAAAATAAACTCTTGAAAATAAGTCGTCTCTGAAAGCGGATCAGACTAAAGAAAAGATAACAAATTCTGGCGCGTCCTAGGTTTTAAAACCTAACCATCGACTCACAATACAGAGACAAAATTTCTGACCTGTAGTTTTTCACTTAACTTTAAAAAATCCCACCACCTAATTGAATTAAACGTGTTATAGATTTTTTCAATCTGATATTTTAAGCACTTCAAATTTATAGGCTGTCAGGTTTTCAAGTTACAGTACGATGACCTTCCCTATGCATCGTTCATTGCACTCCGAACATTATTATGCAGTCCGCTCAATGCAGTTCTCTAGTCCATGCGGCTAGACGTCCCACATTTGCTAATAAGATTGACTGGGGCCTGAGTGGGTGAGGCTTTCTCTTTTGAACCAACGCATAGGCCTCCGACGGGGATAGGCGAACATATTTATACATAGGTAGCAAAGCCTGATCTTTCTTAGATTATAGCACGTTCTAGTTCAGCTAAAACTCTCTGACTCCAAGTCTAGCGAAAGAGCATTAGAAAAATTAGGGTTTGATTAAGCCCTTCTTACAATCAAAAAGATACAATAGCTGATTCTGATTTACAATTTTCCACCTGCTGACACGCAAGTGCAAAAGTTGTGTTTCTAGAAACAAATTTTCTAAAGGTAAAACAGTATCCTCCCCAGGTTAGGGTGTTTCTCCGCGGCCGTGATCAGACAAAACCCTTCCCACAACGCAAAGCGTACATAAAATACTTTAATAAACAGCATTCAAGCAAGATTTGGTAAAACATAAGACAACCAAACCATTGCTAGCTGTCCACAACATAAATAGCATTCAAGTTATATTAGATACAAAAAAAACAATTAGTAAGCTTTCTAACAGCACTTTAAGTCCTAACTATAAGTGCAGTGACTCATAACACTCCTAGTTTTTTTGTGAATGTTATCGTGCAACCATAAACTAAGTAACCATTAACCAATGAGACAAGCCAAAGCCATATCAAGCAAAACCAAAACAAAGTCAACCTCAAGGCTCAACTCATGCAACTCTTGAAGTTCGGTCATTGAGTGGGAAGCAGCACAAGATCTACTCGAGGAACAGATGCAACAAACAGAAGCAGCAGCAGACCTCCAAGAGCTCGTTGACGAACTTCGACCGCAAAAAGCGGAGCTTGATCACGTGTAACGAACTCATAGAACAACAGTTGACACAAGAAGAGTTGGACACTGTGGCTGCAGAGTCTGCACGGAGAAATTGCAAATGGCTGAGAACCAAACAAAAAATTAGATTGCTTCATGGGTCAAACCATCAAATGTTATCTCTTCCGACACCTCGGAAGAACCCAACAAACCACGGAGCAAGGTTGTTTCAGGAACCAGACGTAAACAACCAAGCGGAATGAGACGTAGAACGCCAATGCAAAATGATGCAGGTGAAAACGCTGAGAGCTGGGATGAGGTTTTCAGTTCCGATGACCATGATGGCGTACCGTCCGTACCGTCATGTGATCTTCAAAAAAGAGAGAGCAAGTGTAGCAAAATACAATGCTCAGCAACAAAACCAAAAGAGAACAGTGAGATGCAGGAGCATTGCAGCCTCAGTGAAGATGCGAAACAGGTTCAGAGTTGCCCGATTTTTGATCTGAAAGTTCCAAATCAAGGTTTTGCTACCCTCAATATTTCAAGCGATCAACCATCAGACACTGTGTACTGGAATTCCGGTACAACACCTGGATTTCAACCTCGAGCAAAGCCTGACAATTTCACTTAACCTTTTGCAGACAATCACTATCTACGTGATCAGCAAAAGTCACGTCATTTGTTCGGTAGTCAAAAGGATCACTCATTCCCAGAGACGAACAAAATGATGAACGCTCCCAACGGAGAGATTAATCGAAACTTAAATTTCATGCCACAGTAGCTTTCTGAGCAACAGTTCCCAAAACTACCCCACAATTCTGAATGGACCAATCATCAAGTGATGATGAATGCTCTCAGTCTACCAATGATTAGTCTCGACCATTTCTCAGGCAACCCTTTGATGTGGCATCAATGGTACAGTTTTTTCAAGTCAACCATTCACGAAAATACAGCTCTTTCAACTGTTCAGAAAATGACATACTTGTAAAACTCTAACTCACAAAGCAAAAGACTTCATCTGTGGTTACGCTTACAACGGCGACTTCTATGAGGAGGCACTTCAGGAACTTATCAGAAAGTTTGGAAATCCACAGCATGTTGTGAGTGCGTTCCTCACACAACTTGAACAACTGCCTCAGACCAGAATGGATGATCCAAGCAGCTTTGTAGGTTTTGCATCCCTCCTCAGACGTTTGGTACAGACCTTTCGACTTCACCATTTTGCCATTTTGAATAGGACCTAAATGCTACTGCGGTAGTTAAAGTTGCCAAGGAAAAGTTGACAACACCAATGACAATTCGCTGGAATCAACATGTAAGGAGCATGAGAATAGAGCAACCCAATTTGGCTGATTTTGCAGACTGGATGAGCACATATGCAGAGGCTTGCAAGGATGTCTCTCACAAAGAACAGAACGGGTTGAACGGCTTTCCCAAGGCCAGAAAAACTCATAATTCTTCAAGCCAGCTGAAAATGTCAACTATGCTCTGGGGATCACAACCTTGGTAGCCGCAAAGAACACCTGAGCAAGTCTGTAGCTGACCGTCAGCAATTGGTGAGGCATCACAACTTGTGTGTCAATGGCTTGAAGAGCCATGAGAGTGGACTCTGTAAATCAAAAATTCGATGTCTTGTAGAGACGACTTCAGGACTTCGCAGAGAAGTGATTTCCAAGGAACGAGTAAATGGGGATTTCACCCAGGAACAACCCGGTGCAGTCAAACTACGGTAGAAACTTCAACCATATAACGTCTCAGCTTTCGTCAACAATCAGTAACACGCCAAATACCAACATCAGAAGGGGATCAATCAAAACAATTTCAACCCTCGTTATCCAAGCTATGGAAACAACAGCTTGCATCAAACTGCCAATCAGCAGCACAGCAATCCTTAGCAATGTAATGACAGAAGCAACACCCACTTTCAATAAGTGACCAGCAACGAACTAAATCATGGGTCAGCAAAACTTCAGCTAACAGTTTTATTTTCAAACTTGAAATCCAAATTTTTGTTTTCATGCAAAACTGTATAATGCAATAGCATTCTTAAACGCATTTTGAGTACATTTTCATTGACAAATAGTGGGGGGTCTTCAACATCTAAGAACCACCCTTTACACCATAAATACAATTCTCCAAAACAGTTTATGTAAATAGCTTACTCTGAGACTAGCTAGTTGAAAGGCTGTAAGTATATGTTAGAGTAATGTTCTTGGAAGCCTAAGACAACTAGAGCTCAAAGCCGAGGGCGCTTGCGCCCGAGGCTGAGCTTGAATTGTCGAATGCTTCTCAGAACTAAACTGTAACTTTAGACTTCAATTTGGCTGTTAAAAACTCAGAGAGAATTCAATTAAAATTTATAGTAACATTGCAATTCTCGAGCAGTGAATCAATCCCACAATTGAATAATCGTTCAAACCAAACAATATTTTTTTCTGAATTCCTTGATATTATTTTAGGAGCGAATGGATCGCAGAGGTCGTCAGCGGGCTCTGTTGTGTCACTCTCATTGTCACTCTTTATGGTTTTTAGAAAAATGATCAATTTATAAAAAATATTTTTCTATATTGGCTCAATTCTAGACCTTAGAAAAGTCCTCTTTTCCAAAGTTGTTATATTTTGTGACTGTTTCCCGTGTTCTACTATCTCCTTCAATTATCTTCGAAAAGTGTGTGCTTTGTCTCATGAGAAAAAATTGGGCTTCCAATAAAATTTTCCAAGAAACATGCCTTAAGGCTTCCAAGAAGTTTGCTCAGTTGATTGCTCATTTTATACCATTTTGTAAGGTTGAACTCTTCGAGACAAATATGAAAAGCGAGCGAAAAACTGTTTAAGTTGAAAGTCTAGTGTGATATGAAACCTGAAATCTTGAAAAAAAAGTGGGACGCATGAAAAAGTATGAAATAATGACTTCTTGCTTGATCAACTTTCAAAATTAGTGATCGAGCTTAACTTTATTGTTGATTTTCTTTGACAGCGAAATTGAGGTCTAAGAGCACTTAATGCTCGCTGGGCGCTGCCTATTTATCCCGATAATTTTTTAAACTAATCAAAGTCGCAGAGACAAGAAAACGGTGAAGCCGGATAGATATAAACACGTTAAACGCGCTCGAAGGTTTTCACATGCTTATGGTGTACTAACATGTCATCAAAGTTTAAACATTTTTCTATAGGTCAGATAGTAGGAGAAATAAGTCGGTAATAAAGCCAGTATCTTCAATGATGATGTGTTTAAGGTACGGAACAAAGATGCAATAAAGAAGCTGAACTCCGAAAAATGAACTGAGAAAAGAAATGCTAAGAGCATTATTCAAACATTTTCATTTCAGCTCACACAATTTTATTTGCTGCTTTGCAATATACTAGTCTGAAGGCGCCGTATATGTTTCTTTAGGGAGCAAAACCAATTAAAATAAACATCTGTTCTTCATAATTGAATTTTAGATTGATCAACAGCAAACAGACACTCGCTCCCCAAACATAAAAAGTAGAAACGATAGCAATTGAGATTTTTTGGATATAAACCTTTGTTGATCATCCATTAATGCCCGCAGCTTTGAACAAAAATATTACTTCCCATTAGAAAATTGATATATAATAATTATGCTTTGCAACGGGTGTAAAATTTCAGGTGGTGCATTCTAACAAAAAGTCGACTGTGAACATGTTTCAAAGTTCAAGAGATTAAAAGTGACAGACGGCTCCAACCCCTCTTGAGAGGCAGAACTGAGTAACTCTTTGGAAATAACAATTTTTGAAATACAGGTTACAACTAATCCTGTTTTTGAGGGCAAAAGTCAAACGGGTAAATTTGTAAATGTTCGTAAATGAATGCAGTGCAGAATCAGTCCAATAAATTTTATGAGCAATTAAAAACAGAAGTCAGATTGACGCACGTGAAAATATTCTCTCCAAAAATTTGTGCAAACACCAATTTCTCAGTCCACTTTAAACATATTTAGAAACAATTTAACGCCGTTAATCCATTTTAACTCCCGTTGCTACTCTAGCGTGACTAAAACCATTACTCTAGTTGGACTTCTCATTGACGTGAAAAAGTCAAAACATAACCGACTAACGTCGGACGAACTGTTCTCGGACGACCGGTTGGCTTCATCAGTAGCTAACCACGGTTTAGTGAGGCTAGCTTTAGATTAATTGAAGGGGCGTACTGTGAGCCCACCGGGAGTGCAAAAGTGGATTGGGGTGACTGATGTGGGGGCGGTGGGTGCGTGGGGGTGTGGGATCAATTTCTAAGAACCGCTCTTCACACCATAAGTATAAGTCTCCAAAACAGTTACTGTTAATCGCCTACTTGAAGACTAGTGGGCTGAACGGCTCAAAGAAATTATGCTAACTTGTGCTACCTCTTTATCCCATTTCAGAAGATGAAAGTCAATTGGGCCAGAAGAGCGAAAAATTGCATAAAAAGACAGAGGATTAATATATTTGCTACAAATTGGTTTTGAGAGCAATTAACAGTGATTTCCTAAAAAGTGCATGTTATCATTTACGATAAAAACATTTCTACAAAAATTCATCGATAATGAGGATCAGAGATTATGACATTACGCCACATAACAGCAGCTGAAGTGCGGCATCAACAAAGAGAGAGAGAGAGAGAGAGAGAGAAAACGTGAACGAGAAAGAAGGAAAGAAACCCTAACCGACAGAGAGAGATAGGAATATTTTCTTTGATGGAATTCGACTCTGCAATTTCTAGTTTTCTAGCCTTGTTAGTAAATAAATTATAAAGAAAAAAGTCAAAATTACAAACAGAAGTTTTCAACTTCGAAGTAACAAAATTCAAAACCATTTTTTGTTTGGAAAGTTCTTTCGTTTTGGAAATAATGGAAAATTTCAACAAAATCTGGAATCTTGCTAAAGTTCAAGATATTAATATCTTAAGAAATATGTCATTGTCTCAAGAGACTATGCAGTATCCCTGTTTCAAGCCTGAAAGAGTTTCACCGGCTCAAAGATCAATACACTTAGAACATGATAAACATTTTCCAAAAATTTTAAAAATTACTAGAACTGGAGTCATCAAAAAATGTTGATCACCATTTTGAACTTTGGAAACTATGCAGCAGCTTTTTATCAAACCTTGGAGGAGGTCCCAGGGCCCCTGTTACCGGCAAAATACAAAAACATGGAAAAATATGCAAAACTTTAAAAAATGCTTCAAGTCAATATATTAAAATCTACAAAACATTCCAGTACTTCTATAAACTTTTCAGTAACATATTATCTAACCCTAGAGATAAATCCACGGCTATTTAGGCTAAAAAAACCCAATAAATGACAAAAAACTTGTGCTAAAACTTGTGATTTTAAAAAGTTGAAACCTTAACCATGACAAACAAAAACTTTTCCAGTAACTTATTACCAAACCCTAACGGAGGTTTTCTGAACCCTGAGGCTCTATAAACCTGAATAATGACTACGTGCCAAAAAATTGAAAAATTGTCAACAAAAAGTTAAAATTCGTGATGCTGAAATCCTGCAAGACATTCCATTACATGTAGAAATTAAACCTATTTTCAAAACCTAGAGGAGGCTCCTTAGCTTTTGAGGCTAAAAAACCTGAAAAAACGACAATTTCAAACATTTTGAAAAACAAAGCTTCATAAAAATTGCTAAAATTTGTGACATTAAAAGTTGCTTGACACCTAGGGCTAAAAAATATCAAAACGTCAAAAATTTTCAAAAGCTTGGAAAAATTGTGCAAAATAGTATTAAATTGCGTGATTTAGCAACCGGTTGTTCCTCAGTAGCTAAAAACGGGCGGAGGGGTGGGGGTTACCCCGACGGCTGATGGTGGGGTAACAGCGCGCGGGGGGTGGGGCAAAAGTGGGGGGGGGGCAAACCTATAATAAAAATTATTATTATTATAGTTTAGGCACCATTTAAATACTCAAAAGTGCTACAAAATAAAACATTCAGAATTAAAAAGTTTTCAGTGACTTTCTATAATTTAGCTTATCTGGTATTAGCTTCAATTCAAATGGCAGTCTGTTCCATTCATGCGGAATTGCATGGCTGAAAGACCTTTTTCCAAAGTTAGTTTTAAGGAGAAATTTGAAGGTTGTATAAACACTAGCACCTTGGAACTTTATCATTGCGAGATCCTTGGAAGCCTAAGACAACTAGAGCTCAAAGCCGAGGGCGCTTGCGCCCGAGGCTGAGCTTGAATTGTCGAATGCTTCTCAGAACTAAACTGTAACTTTAGACTTCAATTTGGCTGTTAAAAACTCAGAGAGAATTCAATTAAAATTTATAGTAACATTGCAATTCTCGAGCAGTGAATCAATCCCACAATTGAATAATCGTTCAAACCAAATAATATTTTTTTCTGAATTCCTTGATATTATTTTAGGAGCGAATGGATCGCAGAGGTCGTCAGCGGGCTCTGTTGTGTCACTCTCATTGTCACTCTTTATGGTTTTTAGAAAAATGATCAATTTATAAAAAATATTTTTCTATATTGGCTCAATTCTAGACCTTAAAAAAGTCCTCTTTTCCAAAGTTGTTATATTTTGTGACTGTTTCCCGTGTTCTACTATCTCCTTCAATTATCTTCGAAAAGTGTGTGCTTTGTCTCATGAGAAAAAATTGGGCTTCCAATAAAATTTTCCAAGAAACATGCCTTAAGGCTTCCAAGAAGTTTGCTCAGTTGATTGCTCATTTTATACCATTTTGTAAGGTTGAACTCTTCGAGACAAATATGAAAAGCGAGCGAAAAACTGTTTAAGTTGAAAGTCTAGTGTGATATGAAACCTGAAATCTTGAAAAAAAAGTGGGACGCATGAAAAAGTATGAAATAATGACTTCTTGCTTGATCAATTTTCAAAATTAGTGATCGAGCCTAACTTTATTGTTGATTTTCTTTGACAGCGAAATTGAGGTCTAAGAGCACTTAATGCTCGCTGGGCGCTGCCTTTTTATCCCGATAATTTTTTAAACTAATCAAAGTCGCAGAGACAAGAAAACGGTGAAGCCGGATAGATATAAACACGTTAAACGCGCTCGAAGGTTTTCACATGCTTATGGTGTACTAACATGTCATCAAAGTTTAAACATTTTTCTATAGGTCAGATAGTAGGAGAAATAAGTCGGTAATAAAGCCAGTATCTTCAATGATGATGTGTTTAAGGTACGGAACAAAGATGCAATAAAGAAGCTGAACTCCGAAAAATGAACTGAGAAAAGAAATGCTAAGAGCATTATTCAAACATTTTCATTTCAGTTCACACAATTTTATTTGCTGCTTTGCAATATACTAGTCTGAAGGCGCCGTATATGTTTCTTTAGGGAGCAAAACCAATTAAAATAAACATCTGTTCTTCATAATTGAATTTTAGATTGATCAACAGCAAACAGACACTCGCTCCCCAAACATAAAAAGTAGAAACGATAGCAATTGAGATTTTTTGGATATAAACCTTTGTTGATCATCCATTAATGCCCGCAGCTTTGAACAAAAATATTACTTCCCATTAGAAAATTGATATATAATAATTATGCTTTGCAACGGGTGTAAAATTTCAAGTGGTGCATTCTAACAAAAAGTCGACTGTGAACATGTTTCAAAGTTCAAGAGATTAAAAGTGACAGACGGCTCCAACCCCTCTTGAGAGGCAGAACTGAGTAACTCTTTGGAAATAACAATTTTTGAAATACAGGTTACAACTAATCCTGTTTTTGAGGGCAAAAGTCAAACGGGTAAATTTGTAAATGTTCGTAAATGAATGCAGTGCAGAATCAGTCCAATAAATTTTATGAGCAATTAAAAACAGAAGTCAGATTGACGCACGTGAAAATATTCTCTCCAAAAATTTGTGCAAACACCAATTTCTCAGTCCACTTTAAACATATTTAGAAACAATTTAACGCCGTTAATCCATTTTAACTCCCGTTGCTACTCTAGCGTGACTAAAACCATTACTCTAGTTGGACTTCTCATTGACGTGAAAAAGTCAAAACATAACCGACTAACGTCGGACGAACTGTTCTCGGACGACCGGTTGGCTTCATCAGTAGCTAACCACGGTTTAGTGAGGCTAGCTTTAGATTAATTGAAGGGGCGTACTGTGAGCCCACCGGGAGTGCAAAAGTGGATTGGGGGGACTGGTGTGGGGGCGGTGGGTGCGTTGGGGTGTGGGATCAAATTCTAAGAACCGCTCTTCACACCATAAGTATAAGTCTCCAAAACAGTTACTGTTAATCGCCTACTTGAAGACTAGTGGGCTGAACGGCTCTAAGAAATTATGCTAACTTGTGCTACCTCTTTATCCCATTTGAGAAGATGAAAGTCAATTGGGCCAGACGAGCGAAAAATTGCATAAAAAGACAGAGGATTAATATATTTGCTACAAATTGGTTTTGAGAGCAATTAACAGTGATTTCCTAAAAAGTGCATGTTATCATTTACGATAAAAACATTTCTACAAAAATTCATCGATAATGAGGATCAGAGATTATGACATTACGCCACATAACAGCAGCTGAAGTGCGGCATCAACAAAGAGAGAGAGAGAGAGAGAGAGAAAACGTGAACGAGAAAGAAGGAAAGAAACCCTAACCGACAGAGAGAGATAGGAATATTTTCTTTGATGGAATTCGACTCTGCAATTTCTAGTTTTCTAGCCTTGTTAGTAAATAAATTATAAAGAAAAAAGTCAAAATTACAAACAGAAGTTTTCAACTTCGAAGTAACAAAATTCAAAACCATTTTTTGTTTGGAAAGTTCTTTCGTTTTGGAAATAATGGAAAATTTCAACAAAATCTGGAATCTTGCTAAAGTTCAAGATATTAATATCTTAAGAAATATGTCATTGTCTCAAGAGACTATGCAGTATCCCTGTTTCAAGCCTGAAAGAGTTTCACCGGCTCAAAGATCAATACACTTGGAACATGATAAACATTTTCCAAAAATTTTAAAAATTACTAGAACTGGAGTCATCAAAAAATGTTGATCACCATTTTGAACTTTGGAAACTATGCAGCAGCTTTTTATCAAACCTTGGAGGAGGTCCCAGGGCCCCTGTTACCGGCAAAATACAAAAACATGGAAAAATATGCAAAACTTTAAAAAATGCTTCAAGTCAATATATTAAAATCTACAAAACATTCCAGTACTTCTATAAACTTTTCAGTAACATATTATCTAACCCTAGAGATAAATCCACGGCTATTTAGGCTAAAAAAACCCAATAAATGACAAAAAACTTGTGCTAAAACTTGTGATTTTAAAAAGTTGAAACTTTAACCATGACAAACAAAAACTTTTCCAGTAACTTATTACCAAACCCTAACGGAGGTTTTCTGAACCCTGAGGCTCTATAAACCTGAATAATGACTACGTGCCAAAAAATTGAAAAATTGTCAACAAAAAGTTAAAATTCGTGATGCTGAAATCCTGCAAGACATTCCATTACATGTAGAAACTAAACCTATTTTCAAAACCTAGAGGAGGCTCCTTAGCTTTTGAGGCTAAAAAACCTGAAAAAACGACAATTTCAAACATTTTGAAAAACAAAGCTTCATAAAAATTGCTAAAATTTGTGACATTAAAAGTTGCTTGACACCTAGGGCTAAAAAATATCAAAACGTCAAAAATTTTCAAGAGCTTGGAAAAATTGTGCAAAATAGTATTAAATTGCGTGTTTTTAGCAACCGGTTGTTCCTCAGTAGCTAAAAACGGGCGGAGGGGTGGGGGTTACCCCGACGGCTGATGGTGGGGTAACAGCGCGCGGGGGGTGGGGCAAAAGTGGGGGGGGGGGGCAAACCTATAATAAAAATTATTATTATTATAGTTTAGGCACCATTTAAATACTCAAAAGTGCTACAAAATAAAACATTCAGAATTAAAAAGTTTTCAGTGACTTTCTATAATTTAGCTTATCTGGTATTAGCTTCAATTCAAATGGCAGTCTGTTCCATTCATGCGGAATTGCATGGCTGAAAGACCTTTTTCCAAAGTTAGTTTTAAGGAGAAATTTGAAGGTTGTATAAACACTAGCACCTTGGAACTTTATCATTGCGAGACACAAGAGAGCTAAGATACCCTGGAACTCGTTGAGGTTGATGAATTAGGAGATGGCCAAAAATAAAATTTTGAACAACACACGTTTCTGCACAGGCAACCAGGGTAGCTGCTTGATGAATCTTGGAGTTGGTGTTCCGGGTGACAGTCGAAATATCAGCCTGCATGCACAATTGATCATCCGTTTTAACTTCCCATGAAGTACAGCAGGTGATCCACAATAAAGTGAGTTGCAGTAGTCAGGCCGCGAAATAATCATAACTCTTACCAACTCTATCAGGACATCCCTGTCAACTATGTCTCTGATAGAATAGATCTTCCGTAGCATATAGTAGCAGGCAGAAGTAACTGAACTGATTTGCTTTGTACATAAAAGTTTGTCATCCAAAATGAAGCCAAGAAATTTCACATAAGTTGAAAATTTGGAATCCATAGGGAGTTTTAGATCAGCAATGAAACATTTTTTTTTCACTACTTTCATAAATTTTGTTTTACTAGTATTTAATTTGTTGGGCGCCACGAAACCATTTCTGCAAGGTGTTAATAGTCAAATCAAATTTCTCCTGAGTCACCGTTTCCTCATAGACAAAGTAAATAACGGTATCATCCGCATAGAAATGATAGTTTATTTGCAGCTGTTTAAATATGAGCTCTAATGGCAGCAAAGAACAGGAGAAGAGCAGGGGATCTTCAACCTCTAAGAACCAACGTTCACACTAAAAGTATAAGTCTCCAAAACAGTTTGAGCTGAAATGAAACAGAGCTGAAAGGCTCTAAGAGCACTTAATGCCTGCTGGGCGCTACCTGTTATCCCGTTTTTGAGGACGAAAAGTCAAAAACGTCCGACGAAAACTCGGTCAAATGAAAAATCGCACAAAAAAGACCGACCGGACTAATATAATTGCTACAAATTTCGTTTGAGAGCAATTAAATACACGTTAGAGTATAAATACGATTCAAAGTCTTTGAATTGTAAAAAAAATCCAGCAAAGGCCAATAATAGCCCCAGCTATCGCTTTGGGGCTATTAAAAAAATAAACTCGTACATAAGAAACAGATATCTATTTGAGAAAAACCACAATGTCCGAAAACGTTTGGCAATTTCATATTACCGCCTAACCAACACTTCTCAGATGTAGTAGAAGACCGATAAAAAAGTATATTGAAATCATGCTTTTAAATCCAATACCAAAAAGAGAGTTTATAATTACTGTGATAAACGAAGGCCAGATTCATCACAGGCAGAACTTCCAGATGCCTTCAAAACAACTCAATGTTGTTTATATTCTGCATCAATGTTTCCATTTAACAAGTTTTCTATCGGCTATTTGTGTTTGTCTTGAATCAGCGAAATTTGGTTCATTATTTGGATTTTACAATCCATTCTAGAAGGATAAAATGTTATTTTATACTGATCGGTATCTCAATGAGAAAAAATGGAACTCCTCAAATACTGTAGAACTCATAGAATTTTGAAGGCTAACTTTTCATATGAACTGCAGATTTCAGAGAATTATTGAAAAAATTTCCCTGTTTTGCAAATTAATCACTCATTTTGAGACTCTTCAAATCTTAGAATCCATTACTTCTTGATTTGAATGACACTTTTTTAAATTATGAGATCAATGAGAAGTATAATTTCAAAAAAAGAATTAAAAAGGTCTTGCCTTGTTCTTAGTTTTTTTTTGGTTTTCAAAAAATGGGAACCGGTGATTTTTTTAGCCTTCGCATCCAATAATCCTCAGTTTTGTTAAGTCTCGTAATTAACAAAACTCATATGCTTCTGGAACAGATAAGTTGAAGGTTATTGATATATTGTTGAAAAAAAAGGAAGTTAAAGGATTTTCCCTTAAATTTAGTTTTTAAAATTGAAAGCCTTTTTTTTAGTTTTTCCAATCACGTGATACATAAACTCTTTTTTTGAAAAATTTAACCTATTCATAAACTAGAAACTATTCTGAGGTTCAAATTGACAATAAAATTCTGAAAAATAGATAGAATAATTCCATACTTATTTTTTGATCTTTAACACCTTTAATTTGGTGATTTCTAAAAATCATGATCTATTTTCATTATTGAAACTACTCATTTTTCAGACGAAATGACTGTAATGGTTACTTCAACAGGAATAACAAAACTCAATTCAATCGAAACCGTTTTATTCATAATTGCTCGCATTACCATAAACCCAATTTTGACTGGCTGACTTTGCTATTTAATATAATGGATTTGTGAATCAAGAGATAATCACTTTGAAGTTAACACTAAAATCAGTGAACTAATTTAGGCAAAATTTTTTGTTTTCGAGAACAAATTTTAGGGTTCCTTTTACTCCTATTTAGAGAATACTGACTTTTCTGAATACTTCGGTATTTATTAAATCATGAAAAGGAAAAATTTGCAAGTTATTTTTAATCCAGGGAAAAAAAGAGGGGAATTCAATTTCATTATATTTTTTGTTTTAAAATTTTTCCCTCTAGCATTTCTTTGTGATAAAGTGGATCTATTTCTCAGTCATTTTAGCTGAAGAAAGCACTAAATATTTAGAGAGAAACATTTTAAAAGTACTTAATAGAAAAAGACAAAAAAAAGCAAAATTGGCCGTCTATGTTATTCTTTAATTAAGAACAAAACAAGAAAACTTACTGATTTTTATGCTCAATTTTATGGTCAAACTTTTTTAGATTCAAAAATTTAAAACATACCAAGCAGATTGCCGGAAATAGCCAACACTGATTCCCATAACCCCGATTGGGATTAAATGAGAAAAACATGAAAATAGAGTAGTTCTGTAGTTGAACAAAATTTTGTTTCTTAACGGGATGATAGAGGAGCTAGTATCGATATCAATAAGCATAAGAAATGGTAACTAAGCCTTAAAAAAACACAGTTCTAGTAGCGGGCATAAAACATTGGGCTTTACAGGTTAAACCGAATTTTAATTCTGATTTCGTTTTGCCGCTGATTCTACAATATTTTGATATTAGTACTTAAGAAATCTAAACATTGAAAACTTAAACCGACTAATACCTTTGAGACAAAAAAATAAACCGAAACTTTGGAAGAATTGCTCCCGGAAAACAGGCAAAATTTAAATGAGTGCACAAAACAACACCATAGAGGTTTAAAACCGCAACCTCCGGGTTGGCAGCCTGACATCTTCAATAATAAGAGATGGTAGCTTTGCTAATCCAACGCTCATATTCGCCTATATTTAGCAACAAATTAATTCGAAAGGAAAGCAATTCAGATCAAGCAAAAACTGAAACAGGCGTTAAAAAGTCACTGGAAATCTACGAATGTTCTAAACGATGTACGACCATGTTCTGAACAACCAAGTCGTATTTTTGCCTAGCAAAACTCACACGCTTACAAAAATTGTTCTAAAATTTAATCGAGAGCAATCAAATAGAAAAATTTCCGAAGGAAAATTAGCTGACAACAAAAATGATAAGGTAACTGATAAAAAATTGTAGTGGGCTACTCAAAAACAACTATTGGCAAAAGATCTTTGGCGAATGATTAGTTTTCATATACTAATTGACTATTGTTGACAGAAAAACCAACAAAACAAATTCATAAAGAGAAAACTGGGGAAAGGAAATGAAAGACAAACATTATACAAAAAATAAAAAAGCAAAGGAAGAAAAAACCTGGAAAATAGAACTTAGTTTGTTTTTCCAGTGCAATGTACCTTGTCGTGCTTCCTGTGGCACCTTTTAGCAGCAACTCATAGAATAGCGCTAAATTAAAGATTGACCAAGAACAGCTATAGCGAGAAGCACAAAATCAGAGGACATTCAAAAACAAAAAATAAACAAAAATCGGCCAAATTTAATCAAAATTATTCAATTATAGGACACTACTACTAGGATAAATTATAGGTTGCACTGTAATCGAATTCTACTGGATCAAAGTTTTTTTGCCATTTTCCCTCTGTTCTTTTTAAAATATATTCATCCATTTTTGAAAAATTCTGAAACAATGACAATTTTCATGTAAAGTGTTCCGGATTCCCCCTATTGGCGCAAAACCTGTTATGTGAAACGTACTATGAAACAACAGCCACTCATCAATAAACCTGGCTATTTATTTTAGTGGAAACCGCAAAACTTGAATAAATGAATCATCTGAAACGTACTATGTAGCAACTCATGATTTCCAGCGGGAGTAAAAAAAAACGAATCAAAGGACAATATATGGTATAGCCAAAATCGGGTCTTTTACCACTTATGGTGTTTACGCTATTTTTGTTGGGTGGGTGGGGGCTGTAAAATGGTTAAAACATCGAGGCACTTTTTCCCAATATTATTAGGCCGACATTAAAAGCACTACAAATTAATCAAATTGCTATTGCTTTTAATGTGCGAAGCATCGGTTTACCTTTCAATGACGGAAGATTAATAAGCTTTGCAGTCTAGCAAACAATAACTCGGCGTAATCCGACACATAGTTTGAAGACGACAAATAAGGAAACAAAATCCAAACACAAAATTTCATCTGAAATGATACACCAGATTGAAAGACATTTATAAACATAACCGATTAACGTCGGGCGAATTGCTCTCAAACGACCGGCGAGCGGTTGGCATCGTAAACAGCTAGCCACGGTTTAGTGACCTCAGGGCACTACATCTTTATCCCGTTTCTGAAGACGAAAGTCAAATGGGTCAGACGAAAAATCGGCCAAGCGAAAAATTGCATAAAAGACAAACAGGGTTAATAAATTTCTACAAATTGCTTTTGAGAGAAATTAACAATGGTTTCCTGAAAAGTGCCTGTTAGATCAGTTATGACAAAAAATATTTCAACTATAACTCATTGATAATGAGGATTAGAGATGATGACATTACGCAAAGAAGACGGTGACATTACGCACGACATAAATATCTTAAGAACCAATTCATTGTCTCAAGAGACTCTCCGGTATCCCTGTTTCAAGCCGAAATAGATTCACAGGCTCATAAAGATCCATACACTTGGAACATACAAATTTTCCAAAAAATTGAAAAGTTTAAAGTTTATACAAAAATTACTAAAATTGGAATCATGAAAAATGTTGATCACCATCACATTAACTCTAGAAATTATGCAACAGCTTATTATCAAACCTTGGAGGAGGTTCGAGGGCCTCCGTTGCAGGAAAAAAATCAAAAACATGAAAAATTGAAAATATTTTTAAAAATTGCAGAAATTCGTGATATTAAAATCTAGAAGAACATTCCATTACATCTCTAAACTATGCAGTAATATATTATCAAACCCTAGAGGAAGTTCCGTGGCCCTTGAGGCTAGAGAAACCTAGGAAATGACATAAATTTTTAAAAAACTTAAAAAAATTGCAAGTTTTATAGAAAAAAATGCTAAAATTTGTGATATTAAAGAGATGAAAATTAATCCATGGCCAACAAAAATTTTCCAGTAACTTATTATTAAACCCTAACGGAGGCGTTCTGACCTTTGAGGTTCAAAAAATCTGAATAATGAGTATAAATGTCAAAAAATTGGAAATAGCTAAAGATATCAAAAACATGCTGATATAAGTGATGTTAGAATCTTGCAAGACGACACATTTAATCTAAAAATTATTCACTAACCTATTTTCAAACCCTAGAGAATGTTCCTTGGCTCTTGAGGCTGAAAGAATCTAAAAAAAACTAAAAAAAAATTTTTAAAAAAAAATTGAAAAAAGCAAGTTTTAACAAAAAATTGCAAATTTGTGACATTAAAAAGTTGAAAAACTATTCCATGGCCATTAAAAATTTGTCGGTAACTTATTATCAACCCCTTAGTTTGTTTTCCGGCCCCTGGGTCTGGAAAGACCTGAATAAGGAAAAAAAATGTCAAAAAATTGCACGTTTTGTCAAAAAATTGATGATGTTAAAATGTTGAAACCATTCCATTACCACTAGAAACAATGCAGTAACCTATTATCAAACCCTAGAGGAGGTTCTTTGACAACTAGGGCTGATAAAAATAAAAAAAATGTCAAAAATTTTCAAAAAGCTTGAAAAAAAGTATAAATTTGCGTTTTTAGCAAGCGGCTGTTCGTCAGTAGCTAGCCACGTAGGGGGCGGGGGGGGGGGGGTGCACCGGGGGCAGATTGGGGGGGGGGCAACACTGGGGTGGGGGGGGCAATAGGGGGGGTCAACAGTGGGGGTGTCTTCAACCTCTAAGAACCGCCCTTCACACCATATTAAGTCTCCAAAACAGTTTGAGCTGAAACAGAGCTGCAAGGCTCTAAGAGCACTTAATTCCCGCTGGGCGCTGCCTGTTTATACCGTTTTTGAGTACGAAAAGTCAAAAACGTCCGATGAAAACTCGGTCAAATGAAAAATCGCCCAAAAAAGACCGACCGGACTAATATAATTGCTACAAACTTCGTTTGAGAGCAATTAACAATAATAATTATAATAACCAATCATAATAATATAAAAAGAATAAATGATTCAGGATCAAAAGTTCAAGGGGCTCGCATAACACCCAGTGAGTGACGTGTTCAAAGTTCAAATTTTACTCAGCAAAATGGAGCTTATTTCTGCAGTTGTCACAGCCACACGAGACGCTCCTTCAGCAAGGATCAGTTGTATTGTACCGCATTTTCGAAAACCATTCCCGAGTCCAACAGCCTGCTTTGAGTTTTGAATCGAAAAAAGATATCGCATTTAAGCATATGGCATTAAAAAAGATTGGCAAAACAGCAGGCTCGAAATTAGTAGTCAGAGTAGCTCCTTTTTAAAGACATCACAGCAGAATAACGAATATCAGTAATAGTCACGCAATTTTGCCACTCTATATCGACAATTCCAGATAAAGTTTTTCAATCTGCTGGACAAGTCTTTGCGGCTCATCTTCCAGACATGCATCAATAAGGGATGTTACCCAGATGAAGGATGGAAACTCAGCAAAGTTACCCATATATACATAACAAAGCAATGACAAAGCAGACATCACTCAATATCGCCCAATCAACCTCCTTGCTAATGCTTCAAAAGTTCTTGAGAGGGTTTTTATTTATTTAAGCCTGACAATGAAACGCAATGTTTGAAAAACGTTTGTTTTTTTTATGTACAAGAAACTAATTTGTCAAATTAAAACTAATTCTGATATTTTAAAAACAAAACGTTTTTCGAACATTACGTCCA
>NC_134474.1:35761179-35833679 GCF_964194025.1 Convolutriloba macropyga | reverse complement strand
GATTCTGTATGACTGAAAAATGCGCAGGAAAAATTCAGTATCAATGATGTCAGCTGTCAACCAGGTTTCAGTTAAAGCAATGATGTAATATGCAGAAGTTTCATAAGGGACAGCAAACCCTCTACAATCTAAATGTTATGAGGCTTCTTGGATTGAAAACTGAGCGGGTAAGAGAAGTTTGTAGTCAATTTTGGTTACGGCGCAGTTTCAAAGCATTTTCTTCGCAGCTCATTAAAACCAGGTCTTTCACGTTATGACCTCTAAAGCATAGCTCATGCTCGATCCTAAACATATATAACAGTTGGATCCACAGATTAAGATTGGAAAAAACGTACGCTTATAAAAATTTAGTTTTGCAGTAACCGTTAGGTGATATGATGCGTTTCTTTTAGTTTGGCGGAAGAGTTCTTTGGCTACACGAGTCCGCATTCCTACATGTTGCTTCCAAGGGAGTCTGTCGTTACTGATTTCAATTACTGCTTCTTCCGTCACAGTTCAATTGTTCAGAATTCTGTTTTCATTCAAATAGTTTTTGAAGGCCGATGAAAAGGTGAAAACTGAACAAAAAGATTTTTTAAGAAGAGAGGCTTTTTCAGCATCACAGTTGGTACTTCTTTGTTCCATTTAATTTGAGGCTTAACTGACTTTCCTCTTCCTAAGCTTTTAAAATGTCTTTACATGGCTTGAGAGTTCCGTGAGTTGAAAACATTAGATTCGAAGATTTTATGGTCTAGGTCTAGGGACTCTACAATACTGTTTCTCGACGTTTCTATCGTGAGTCTCAATGAGTCATTGTCGGATAGTAAATTCTGTTTTAGTTGAAGCGTGTTAACCTTTTTCATTAGATTTTCATGTAGCAGGCGTGATCCAGGGGGCAAACCATATCCGTGCTTACTCCGTCGTTGTGTGAATTTTGAAATCGCCTCGAATAACCAAGGATACCGCTCGCATCTAATCACAGTTGCTATGACAAAAAAAAGGTGCTGAGTCAGATTTTTGTTCAGATTTTTAACATCAATCGGGAATGAAGTAATGTTCCGCACGCCAATCATCACACCTCTATGTCTGCTCTTCAAAGTAGCATTTCTTTTGCTTCTGTGAAGCTGATAAATTTGCTTGAAAAGTTAATTATCACTGATGTCAGCGGTCAACCAGGTTTAAGTTAAAGCGATGATGTAATATGCAGAGGTTTCAACACCGACAGCAGACCGTCTACGATCTAAATTTAGGAGGCTTCTTGTATTGAAAACTAAGCAGCTAAGATAATTTTGATTTTTGTTGTCAATTTTGATTACGGGGCAGATTCAAAGCATTTTCTTCATCGCTTGTTAAAACCAGGTCTTTTACTCTTTGATCCCTAAATTATAGCTGTTGATTTTTAAAAAGGAAGTCAATTTTGGAAGCTCTACAAGCTATTAGTGCACCACTTTCGAGAAGCATTGATTTCGTTCACTAAGGAAACGAATAAAAATATCAACTTGATTTTGCTCCGCGTTGAGCAGTTCTTCAATTGAATTTGCTATATATTATCTTCCGGATATTATATCAATAATGAAGGATTTAGGATCAAGATTTCAAGGGGCTCGCATAGAAACCAGTGAGTGCAGTGTTCAATGTTCAAATTTTACTCAGCAAAATTCAGCTCACTTCTGCAGTTGTCACAGCCACACGAGACGGGCCTTCAGCGAGGATCAGTTGTATTTTACGGGATTTTTGAAAACCATTCCAAATTCCAACAGCCTGCTTTGACTTCTGAATCGAAGAAGAAATTGCATTTAGACATATAGCATTAAACAGATTAGCAAAATGGTAGGCTAGAATTTAGTAGTCAGAGTAACTCCTTTTTAAAGACATCGCAGCAGAATAACGAATATCAGTAATAGTCGAGCAATTTTGCCACTCTGTATCAACTATTTCAGATAAAGTTTTTCAATCTGCTGGACAAGTCCTTACTGCGCATCTTCTATGCATGCATCAATAAGGGTTGTTACCCATATCAAGGATGGAAACTCAGCAAAGTTACCCATATATACATAAAAAATGAAAAAGCAGACATCAATCAATATCGCCCAATCAACCTCCTTGCTATTGCTTCAAAAATTCACGAGATTGTTTTATCTATTTCAGCCTGACAATGAACGCAATGTTTTCGAACTTTACGTCCATCATCAGGTTAAACCTGTTTCACGATTTGTTAAAAGATGAAATGAATCTTAAAAATTTAGATCAAAAAAATTTCATTTATACAATATTTATCCTATATACAACTCATATTTACATTGAATAAAAACGCAAAAACGTCAGAGGAAAAATCGATCAAGCGAAAAATCGCACAAAAAAAAGACCGGCAGGACTAATATAATTGCTACAAACTTCGTTTTATAGCAATTAATAATAAAATTCAAAATAACCAATCATAATAATATAATAAGAATAAACGATATAGGATCAAAAGTTAAGGGGTTCGCATAAAACACAATGAGTGAAGTGCTGAAATTTCAAATTTTAATCAGCAAAATGGAGTTTATTTCTGCAGTTGTCACAGCCACACGAGACGCGCCGCCAGCAGGGATCAGTTGTATCGTACCGGATTTTGGAAAACCGTTCCAGAGTCCAACAGCCTGCTTTGAGTTCTGAATCGAAGACGATATCGCCTTTAAACATATGGCATTAAAAGATTGGCAAAACAGCACGCTCGAAACCAGAAGTCAGAGTAACTACTTTTTAAAGACATCGCAGCAGAATAACGAATATCAGTAATAGTCACGTCATTTTGCCACCCTAAATCGACAATTCCAGATAAAGTTTCTCAATCTGCTGGACTAGTCTTTGCCGCTCATCTTCAAGACATGCATCAATAAGGGATGTTACCCAGATCAAGGATGGAAACTCAGCAAAGTTACCCATATTTACATAGAAAATAACAAAGCAGACATTAGTCAATATCGCCCAATCAATCTCCTTGCTAATGTTTCAAAAGTTCTTGAGAGGGTTTTATTTATTTAAGCCTGACAATGAAGGCAATGTTTGAAAATGTTTGTTTTTATGTACAAGAAACTAATTTGTCAAATTAAAACTAATTCTGATATTTAAAACAAACGTTTTTGAACATTACGTCCATCGTAAGGTTAAAACTGTTTAACAAATTGTTAACGGATAAAATGAATCTTAAAAAATTAAATCAAAAAATTTACATTTATACAATATTTAGCCTATCTACAACTCATATTTACAACTGATATCAATTTTTTTAAAAACATTCCCAATCCGGATTTTTCAATTTTGACTATATTTTTGTATTTCTAGATTAATTCCGAATTTGCGCTAACCCTAAGTATCCCTCTTGTGGGGATTATACAAATTTGTTTTGTCATGTATATAGCTTCGATGGTCATGGGTCAATTTCATTTTTGAATCAATTTATTTTTTAATTGAAAACTCCTCCTTCTCTGCAGCTTTAACCAATGTCTATTCGATTTTTAACGAGCCCCTTAAAAGTGCGAGAAAAAGCAAAATTTAACGATGAAAGAAAAATAGACTATCACTTTTTCTGGCTTTTGTCGCATGTGTCTTTATTCCCTGCTTCAACTTGCTGATGTATATAGCTATAGATGTAGAAGAAACTAATTTGTCAAATTAAAATGAATTCTGATGTTCAAAACAAAGGTTTTCGAACTTTACATCCATCGTCAGGTTAAAAATGTTTCACAATTTGTTAAAAGATAAATTGAATCTTAAAAGTTTTAATCAAAAAAGTTTCTTTATACAATATTTAGCCTATTTACAAATCAAATTTACAACTGATATCATTTTTTTTAAAAACATTTCTGATGTTTTCCGTATTCCAATTTGCTGATGTATGTAGCTTCGATGGTCATGAGTCAGTTTAGTTTTTTTTAAACAATTTATTTTTTAATTGACGATTCCTTCTCTGCAGCTTTAACCCTTTCCAATTAAATCTTTAACGGGCCCCTCAAAAGTGAGAAAAACTCAAAATTTAGCGGCGAAAGAAAAATTGGCTGTCATTGCTATCAAAGGTCTACTAATGCTGGCATAAGCTCAAACTTCCGTAGCTGCACACAATCACAACATAAAAAAATTGTGATTCAAGCGATTTTCATTTGATTTTCAAAGCAATCAATGACTGCCAATCCATTCATTTGATTTTCAAAGCAATCAATGACTGCCAATCCATTCATGTAGCTCTTAAGAAAAATCTGGAGATCAGGATTGAAGATCAGTATCCAAATGAGTGTCTTCCAGTTTTGTTAATGAGACCCTGGACAAAACAGTCTCAAACAAAAAAATTACACAAAACCCCCAAGAATTACCGACATCTGAAAGCAAATAAGTATCAAAAATGAGCTCTAGCCGGTGTTTCTTGTTCAAAACAGAGGATATATTACTCAAATTGTTGCGAGTAGACTGAAAAAATAGTGATATTGATATCATTTTCACAAGGAGAAAATAGGAACTTGCTTGCCCACCCTAAAACCATTTTTTATAAAAATTTGAAATTGCGTGTGGTATATAAAGTTGCATATAATAGATTCATTTCCAACTATGTTGGCCAAACCAGGCGACAGCTAGTGTTTCAGAGATCCAACAAAGATTTCCAATGGGGAAAACCTCTTTGAATGTTGTGGTACAGCGCATAATTTTGAATGGGATATTCCCAATGTTTGTCGCGGGTTGTAAAACTAATGACAATAGAAGCGATTCAAAATAAGGAGTTGAAAGTGCAACAAAGTACTCGCGAGGAGTACCGGGGACAAAAATTTACATTGAAGTATTAGTCCAGAATTAAAAAATTGACTTCTGAAATTCAAAATCAATTCTAGTACATGTTAATTCAAAATTTTGTTAACATCAACCAGTAAAAAATAACAGCAAAGAAATAATAGCAAAAAACGCTTTTTCAAGAATTGAAAAGAAAATACCCTAGAATTTAAAAAAAATGAAAATAATTTTGATTTATTAAACGAATAAATTTTTGATTTGTTATTATCCGATTTCCCATTATTGTTGTAGCAACATTGATCTCCTTGTTGATCTGTGATATCAATGGACTTGAGAAAAATTTGATAGGTGTGAAACAAAAAATAACAAAACACAGAACAAGCTTTCCGCAACGGATTTGGTCGCCAACGACCGAACCCATCATACAAAGTCAGCCATGACATTATAAAGTTGTCCGGAAAAACAAAAAAAACAGAAGCTGGATATATGATCTCAGATTACAAAGGCAGCAGAAGTTCACCTTTCAATGTCTTAATCAAAAATATTTAGCAGAAAATATGCGTAGACAATCCAATATTGCTGCGTCCAATTCAAAAACCGGCAAATGTTGTGTCCCTGGATAACATCAACAAATTCAAACCTCTTGAAACGGCTAAAGACGCAAGAGGACATCCTGGCACAGAAAAAACGGACTAGTTATAGGAAGCTGAAGGTGACAAAATTAGAAAATAGTGTCGAAGAAGAATGTGAAAAGGACCGAAAGGTGTATCAAGAAGCGCTGATGAGCACCAGAAACACCGATGCTGTCTTTAAACATTTTATTTTTTTGAACAAATCCTCAATTTTACCTGAAATCACTTGGGGTGAAAGAAAAAGCAGAGAAGACCAACAAAAAGCCAATCTTTTAGATGAATTGTTCCATTCGGTCTTTTCTAAGGAAAGAGAGATCAACTTTAAGGAACTAAGGTGCGAGAACCCGGTTTTGACGAATTTTTCCGTTTCACGCAGTACAATATCCAAGATCTATCATTTCACATTACCAAGAATCGTGGTCAGACAGCGGATCAAATGAGCGAAATTCTCCAAAAAGTTTTCAAGAACATCAAGAGATTACGAAAGAAACCAAATCAGTGAAAATTGGCTTCAGTTTCACCAATGTTCAAGAAAAGACATAAGAGGCAAGTCAGCAATTGCAGACCTGTGTCGCTACTGAACATAGCTAGCAAAATGTTCGAGACCTGCTTGTACGAGCCAATGATGAATCATTTTTGTAAGCACTTGTCAATTTGTCAATGTGGTTTTGTTAAAGAGAGATCTACAACCAACAGGATTGGTTTTCTACAGAAAATCTATAAAAGCAATAGATGATAACTCATATTGTGGTTTTCTAAACCACTTTCTCAAAAGCCTTAGATAAGGTTTCTCATTTCGAGCTGATGAAGAAAGTAGCTGATATTGGAGTCGGAGGTTGTCTGTTAAAAGTGCTGGCAAACTACCTTGATGGACTTCGTGAGAGTAGACAATGTCTTCTCCAAGACGATGGAAATTACCAGTGGTGTTCCCTAAGGTCTCTTTTGTGCCCGCTACAATTCTTCATTTTCGTGAATGATCTTTCAGCTGTCGTCAAGTTTGGCAATCTTTTTTTGTTTGCGGATGATTTCAATTTCTTGGCACACGGAAACCTTGAGGCAGATTCAATCTGACCTCGAACAAGTTGCACGATGGGCGGAGAAAGCAAAATGGAGTTGACCTCAAATAAGTATTCTCACTTAGGCATCAAAGGACGTATACCCAGATTTCAACCTGCTGGAGGCCCTCTAGAGTCATCAAACTCGGTAACAGACCTTGCTGTAGTTGTCAATAAATCGGTAACATGGTTTAAACATTCGGGAACTCGATTTAATAAGACCAACAAGGTACTTTTGTATTTGAGACAAATTCTGTCGAGCAATGTGAAAGAGAAAGTCAAGATGTGTCTCTATCAATCGCTGCTACTGCCGAGTATGACTTATGGAGCCCAGTTCATTCATGTACCTCGATTGGACTTGCAGAAAATAGAGAGTTTTCAAAAGAGAGTACTGAAATGGATAACGAACAGCTTCAAACTTAACTACCAAGATCTTCTGTTTCAAGTGGACCTTTTGCCTCTCTTTATGAATCCGCAAGTGAAGAACCTACTTTTTTTTCAAGTTTACTGGAACAGAAATCATATTTGTGCCCCATTCTAATTCCGCGTAACGCAGAAAAGAAAAAAATTTTCAATAATCTCAAAAACGTCAGAACCGAAAGAACCCGACACAAGTTCTTCAACCAATTGAGCCGGTTTGTCAATATTATAGGAAATGAAGTGGATTTATTATATCCGATTAATATAAAACCCGAATTGTAAAGCTTATGAGAAATCGGCAAAGCAATTTCTCAGAGCAAACCGTTTGTTCTTAGCAGCGGGCATGTCAATACCACCTAAGCCGAGATCACAGGTCAGGCTTCTGATCCAACAACAAGGAGAAACCCTCCAGGAAAACTTGAAAATCCCCCAAAACAACAACAACAATAGAATTTTTAAAAACCTGAGAATTATTTGAAGATATTCACAACTCCCGCAGACAATGCATTTTTTAACGATGTAGAAAAAACCCAGAAAAAATGTACTGAAGAGACTCTGAACGTCAAAAAACTCAGAAAAATTGAGGGTTTCTGCAAAAATAGAGATGAATAGAGATATTCTGAGGTCGGTTGACATCAAGGCATAAATTTCTGATCTTTTGGGAAGCGTAATGCAAACTAAAAACGGCGGTGCCGAATAAGGACTCCGGAAAAGATTTCGTACATTAGCAGAAATGCCAGTTGACCTTGACAAAGTTTTCAAATAAACGACCAACCCACAAAAAAGGAGCTAGCCGTTATCTATTAGATTTCAAGAACAATTTTGATCAATTGATCAATTGCGGCACAAAAATTAAAAATCAAGCTCATGAACTTTGAGTTTAGAAGAAAACTGCTTGACTTTCTCCAATGTTACTGGCAGGAAGCAATACGTCAGGATAAAAAAATCAAGTTTTAGAAGAACTCTGTTGAGAATCAGGGTTCCTCGAGGTTCTAGTTTAGTGTCTCTCTTCTTCAATCTTTTTGTCAACAGTTTGCCTCAAAGAAATTGTTTTAACAAAAATTACTTCTCAATTATCAATCCATTTATGAAGATGCGCTATCTACTATTGAATATTGGTGTCAGATAAATGAGATGCATTAAATTGACAAAAAGCGAGGTATACTAAAACTTGAGAGGAAACATCTAATCAGATTCATAGAAGCAGCACCTGTTCTTTGAGTTTGAACACAAATACCTTAAAGTGATAGTATCCTTTTCTCTGTCATGGAACGGAAACACAAATGGATACAGCAAATAGGCTATTTCAGTTCCTTGAACTGAAGATTGATCTCAGACAACTGCCGTTTGTAGAACAAACTCAACGCATATCGAGGCTCCATTGTCACCGTCAATACACAGGCCTCTCAGATGCCTCACTCATCAAAACAAATCTAGGATCCGTAGAAATGGTACGACGATCGGCTTCAAAGTGTTTTGTGAAGGCAAGGGAACATCAAGTACAAAGAAGGATTAAACAAAGTTGAACTAATGCATCTTCCATTTTACTCAGAATTTCACGATATAAATTTTTCTCGAAGCCCTACTCACCTATAAATATTCTGTTAAAGCAATGAAGTTTGTTGATGAACTTCAAATGGGTAAACGACAAGGTAGCAGGAAGAAATTTTAGTACCAAACTCGGATTGCATTGTTTTCCGACGAACTACAGTACTCTTAAATTATCTATCGGGAGCCTTATTGTTGTGACAAACTTAATAAAAAATTTCAGATAATGAATGCAATGACAAGAACCGGAGAAGAAAAATGTCTTTCCTGTAAGAAACCACTTAATAACGACTACCAATCTGCAATTTGATGCCAGAAGTGTGGCGCGTGGATTCATGGCTCCTGCGTTCCTCTACCTCATGGAGACGTCAAGTGCCTGAAAGCGCAAAAAAACTATGTCTCGCTGGGTGATCAACTTTTCAGCACTGATGTTTTTTCTTAGAAAGCTAAGATGAATTCGGTTCTTAAAGCAATTGAGCATAAATTGTCATCTTTTTTGAAAACGCCCTCTCTCATGCTCTGGAAAAAATGTAAGAAAGTATTGAACCCACGCTGGCTTCTAAAGAAGTGCGCAGCACTAATCCAATAGTTCAGCTGTAAAAAAAAATAAAGAGATTCCTGATGGCAGCTTTAAGTTTATAATAATATTAATATAAGTCCTTAGGAAAGTTGGTCCAATTAATGGTTAAAAACGCTTTCACAGAAATTGACCAGGTAAAGAAGACTTTTTGGACTAAATCCCGATGTAAATGTAGTGTTCGTCCAACAACTTGGTAGAAAGAAACCCGAGAATGGTGAAAGACGAAATTACAGGCTTTTATTGTTATAATTTAACAACTCCTAGTGTATCTCGGGATGTCTTATTCTAAGCTGGAAGCATCAAAACTATACGCATCTGGTACACATTAAGAAGTTCCTTTCATCGGCTGATAGAGAAGTTGAAGAATTCTAACGAAACGCTACCTTATGATAAACGCGGAAAGTAAAAACCGAACTGATTTCAGAATTAAAGTTTTGAGCTGTTCTATAGAGGTGTTCGTGTATCATTCACGGAGGTAACTTCATGACTCAAAACAAAAAATTGTCAGCAGTTTAACTGTCAATCAATCAGATCTGTTGATCGCCGACAAAAATTTATCTAAACAATTGAATCATCTGAGCCTTCTGTTTTGCTGCTTACAGAAACTTGGTTATCAAATGAAATACACAATTAAAAAGTGTTTTTTTCATCAAAATTACAAATTTTTGGAAGAAGCGACAGAGTTCATGGTAAACACTGTGATATTTTGATAGCTCTAACGTTTGCTTTTAATTCAATTGATTTATGCAAGTAGTTAAACCCATTAGTTGCTTTTGCGCAATTTTAGAAGACTCGATAATCAATTTCTTTTTAAATATCTACAATCTACCTACCTCTCCAGCTTTTGCTCTTAACTCAGTATCTTTGGCTGGTGATTTCAGGGTTTATCTCAATCAATCTTTTCAAGTTTCAACTTCTAGAGAAAAAACAGTTATAATTTTTTTTCTGGGGGATTTTAATTTTGCTTGTAATGTCTGATGAATGCTAACCTCTGAAAATTCAATTGAACGCAATTTCAATCGTGATGATGATTGTGAGTTGAATCAAATATTAGATCAAGGTGAACATGTATGTAGTAATAAATTTGATCTGACCTTATCATGTGCTGATGATCTTCCATTTTAGAATGTTATTGCAAGTTTCAGTCTTCTGGAAATTTCACCAAAAATTTAACTGAGTTTGTCTACGCAAACTGTTTGTTTAATATCCAAAAAATCACTGATTTTTCGAAAGATTTTTTTGATTTTTAACTGTGAATTAATTTCTTTTCATAATTGTCAGTATTATACGACTTGCTACGATTATAAAAGCCAAACGTTGTCAAAATCTGTTTGCATTGAACGGAAGAAAGGACATAGTGTACCATATTACTATTCATCGCATAGAATGCATCTTCTCAACTGAACTGAAACAATTTTGCAAATGCTTTCAAAAAATTTCTCGAGTCATACCTCAGCTGCAAAATCGAAATTGACCATCGACTTGGAGTCACCAGTTGAGATGAATAAAAGCTTGTTCGTCGAAACTTTTAAAGTGAGCAATCAAAAACACTGCTTTCAGATGCTACGCTCCCTCAAGTTGGGTTCCACTTAATGCAACGTATTTTACGGTTATCTCAAAGCTCGTAGCAGCTTTAAGAAAACTCAAATATTCAATAAGTTTTTTTGTCTCTTTGTTCAAACCAGAGAATGTTCTCATGAAAAATTCTCAACACTGGATGACTTTCCGTTGAGTGATTTATCCTTCATTGTAACTGACGTTGGCAACGCTTTAGAGCTTTTTAGTAATGATAAATCTAATGGCAGTGACTTTATTCCCTTGTTTGTTTTATTAGAGTGCGCTCACCTAATGAATACCTTTAATTTTTAAATGCTTTAAAAACATTTTGAGGTTCCGTGTTGAGCCTCATTAGTCGAAAACTTCATTAACTACTCCATTGCACAATAGTGGGTCAACGCAAAACCTAACTACTTACCGGCCCATTAGCATCTTATACAAAATATCAGTCGTGTTTGAAAGGCTCATCTTTAAATTTGTCGTTTTGCTTGGATGAAACAAAACAATCCTAGTTGCAAGTTCTTATTCAACAACTCAAAAACAAAAGCATAAATGTAAATCATTATAAGAAACAATTGATTACGATACAAACTAATGTATTCAAATATCACTACATTCAACTCACGCATTTTAAAATCCAACGTAATCATCTAAATTCTTCGGTCTAATACTCGGGTGTCCAGGTCGTCTCATTTTCATTTCATGCTGTGTCATAAGACTATATGCTTTTTCAGGCGCTTCGGTTACTTCACCAGCAGAAACATTGACAATTTCCAACAACTGGACTGTAATGACTTTGCTCTGTGATTTTGATGTGCTCTTGAATGTCTTCCTAAAAAACAGCTTGCTGCTCATTCAGTGCAGTATCTGAATAACAATCTGATTACGGAGCTATCCTTTGTGCAGGGACAGTGCTTTCCCCTCTATCGTACTTTATTTAAAATACTGCAGACTTCACCACGTGAAGGCACACATTCAATTTTAGAATGGATTACGCCAGGCAAAAAGCTCACTTATTTCTCAGCTTACGTTGCGGAGCGGAATCAAAGATATTAGGGCAACTGAAATTGAATTGACAAGTTAATTGAATGACAACATAAAATTGAAAAACAAATTATAAAATTGTATAAATTTCACTGCACTTAATAAAATGATTTTTAACAAAAAATGAACAGGTATCACATACCCCATTGATCAATAAAAATTTTTACAATTAGAGTCATATTTTTAAATAAGTAACAATATTTATAATATTAATACTTGGTCCCCGGTTAAATATCTAAAATCAATATATTTGCTGGTTATCATAATTAGTGATGTTTATTAAAATATATAGTAAAACTTTTTGGAGTTTGAGTACGTTTATTCTTATTTTTCCTGTACTTACGCGTCATATACTGTCATTGAAATGGCATCCTTCTCGGGGTCCGGCTTTCATATTCTGCTATATATCGCACCCGCGGGTCAGGGGGCAAAATGCCTGCATTTTTTGGTATTTTTTCCGCTGTAAATAGCACTGTTTCTACTACCAAAACTTTTAGTTGTTAAAAGTTTTCAATGTCGCTTAATCTTCGCTGTCTATTTGATGGAGCAGTTTTTTTTATTTGGTTGACGTATCATTAAAACCATAGTACGCTAGTCTTCATCGACTGCTGCTGAATAATCTTTCATCCGCGGTTGTTGTACACCTTAAAGGGGGAACTTGATGAAGTGGAGAGGTTGGGGCATTAGGCTGAAAAAATAATCTTTCGCATGGCCAATCGACGTTCCTTGTCTGAGTTTGGCTTTTGATTGCCAAGAAGATAGGGTTTTTGAAGGTGGCAGCCTGCATTGCGCGTGCGATCTTGGCTTTTGATGATGACACGCCGCTGCCCGGTTCGCGTTGTGTAGTCCACGACAATCTGCATGCACTATAATGGGTGTTTGTTGTTCCTGATGGGTGCTGAATTTCGCAATGTCACTATGGCGATATGTGATGATGGATTGTTACGGTTCCTTGATCGTTGAGCTAGTTGGAGTATCACTGAGGGTGTTGGACACGGGTGTCAGTACCTCACAAATGCCATTCACTTTGCGGGCCAGTTTGAGTTGCAGCACACGTTCGGATAAAGGAGTTGGTCGGCAAAGATTTGATCAAAGAAATCGGGACTCTCCATCGGTTCTTCTTTTTTCTCGATTGCGTTAGCGTCTTTAGTGGCCATTGTCATTTCCCTCTCAACTTTTATGTATAAATGTGCCTTCATCTAAACAAAAACTTAATCTTGTATTAAAGATTAGGCCTCATAAGTGTAGTACAGATTACGCTCAGTGGGTTTAGCTGAGCCAATTTTTGTTCAATAATAAATGCAAGTCTACTTTGATTGTCTTTATTGATTTTTCTGCCAGTCCAGTAGCTCGATGTTCGTTGATGCGATCTTCAATAATGTCTATAATTTTTTTGTTACAGAAAGTCTTCACTTAGTGCACCACAAGGCACGTTTTTTTATCATTCACACGAACAGAACGAGATATTCCAGGATTTTCAATACACATGAACAAAAGTTTTGTTACATTAAGGCAACCGCTTGTCAAATACTTATGCAGTAAAAAATCTTGGAAAAACAATCTATTGCCGCGTGAAAGTATATTTCGTGCTCTTTTTCATCGCAAATTGGTCCCCCCAAAATCTATTTGTTTTACTTGGTTCGGTTCAGCACAAGTTATATGGGGGTGGAATTGCTTGGCGGGAGTTACCGATTTAAGATTTTCAACAACTGCTGTGCAGGGTTCACACTCTGTTGATTTGACGATCAATTCCCTCTTCACAAATGGCCAAAAAGAATGTGTAGTCATACATACCATGCTCCATTTACCTGGGTGACTAGCGTGTATGTCGTCAATTAATGCCTTCCACAATTATTCCTCTACAGACATAACCAGGTAACACAAGGAGAACCCGCCAGCAAGATTGAATTTACGGGTTAATCTCCTTCAGCCTTTCCTCATTGTTGTTGAGTATGCAATCACGCACCTCTTTGAGGACTGCGTCTTGGCTTTTGGGTAATGTTATCAAGGATCTGCTGAAGACTTTTCCATTGATTTTATCAATTGTGGGTATTTATGGGCTTGGTTTGTGGGTGTACCATTGTTAGATGAAGCAGTAAGGGATGTTGGTTGAAAATGTGTGGCTGTGGATTCCGTAGTGCGTGATGGGCTTCTTGGGGGCATTTTGATTTTGTTAATTGAGTTTATTTTAGTTGAATGACAATTTTGGTGACAAACAAAAGTAGTAAGAAACCAGTACACCTGAACTCACTCTTTGGCTCTTTTTACCCAAACATGATCAAACATGATCGAACTGAAAGTGAGTTCAGGTGTACTTTTCATCCGGCGCATGATCGAACATGTTTGGGTGAAAAGAGCCAAAAAGTGAATTCTGGCGTACTGGTTTCTTACTACTAACAAAGTTTGATCTGCAGATGATTTTAGTCGGCTGATTTTGAGAGGGAGATTGGGAAGAAGCACTGATTTTATTTGGGACGGCTGATTTTTACAAGTATGATTCGATTGTTTCATATTTAGCGGGAAATTAGTCTTATAGAACTGCGTTTCTCGCCTTATATACTACGCTTTACATTCTTAATTTGGAAAAAATGTTCTGAATGATGTAGATTTTGCTGAGCCAGTGTAGTGTTAATTGGCGACGCAGGGTATGCATATTGAGAATAATTTGCATTTTAGCTGGCATTTACGAATAGATTTTGTTTTCAGGGTGACAAATGAAATGCATGCGCGTGTAAAATAGTTTCAAGTTTGCTAAAGTCTTTTTTGAAATTATGACAGCTTCACTTTGTTTACTGATTCGTGGTGCGGGATCATATGCGTAATTGAGATGCAGAGTGAACTGAGTTTAGTTTCACTGAGTTTGCACTTGCGAATGTTAGTTCATGTTTTGAAGTAATGAATTCCTCATCACAGGCAAAGCCTTTTTTATTTTTTTGATTAGTGTATTTAGATATGTAATCTTTTGATTAGGTTATTTAGATATGTAATCAACTAGTCCTATTTTAGCACCCGGCATGTATTCAATTAGAGATAGTCATAGTCTATCTACCCAACGGATTAGACGGCTTTTGTATGATTTTTTCCAACGATGTTCTTTTAATATCAATATTTTAGGAGTGCTCTGTGGTCTGCGATAACAATAAATTGTTTTCCATACAAATAATTGTATAATATTCAATGAACAAAAATACACCTAGTTATTCTAAATCCTTGACATTCCATCTTTCTTCACATGAGTTCACAATTTTAGAAGTAAACTCAGTATCTTTCCAACCGCCTACTGTTAGTTGATCAAGGGCAGCATCAAGACCGAAACTTAAAGCATCAAATTTAAATCGCATTTCGAGTTCCGCACTATAATTAACAATCTCAGTTGCATTTGCGCTGCTTTACTTTATTTCAAGAAAACTGTTTTCTTGAGTACAAGTCCAAAGAACTTTTGCAGATTTTCTCAACAACAAACGTATCGGGTGGCTGATTTGTGCAAAGCATGGGATGAATTTACTGATTTAATGTACTGATCTAGGAAAAAAATGGAGCTGCTTATGATTTTGGCGTCCCATGAGATAAAATTGCTGATCTTTCACTTTCTGTCAACAATATTCCCAGTCGTGAATTCTAAAATCCAAGCCAATTGAAATCTAGTTTTGCTAAGTGACATTTAGGAATATTAATTGTAAGATATTCTTCATCACGTCTTTTGAGGCAATTGATTAAATGTTTTTTTTGTAATTTTCTTCAAATCTTTTGCTAACCATTAGAATATCATCAGGAAAGCAATATGTAATCTTTAGTCCTATTAAAGTGTTATCCATTGCCTTTTGAAATTCCGCGGGCATGTCTGTAAGGCCATAAAATTCGGTTTGAAATCTTTACCTGCCTTTGCCTTTCATATCGGCGCTTATTATATAGAAATTACAGTAATGAGCTATGTCGGGGTCAAAATTTTATTGACTGTAAGCATGCTTAAGGTACAGCGTTAAAAATATGTAGTGCTTTGCGACGCGGGATCATTAATTTGTTGGGATTTGGTTTCGATTAGCTTATCGATGTTAGGCTTCTGGTATTTATTTTTCAGGATCGCTTCATTGATGATTTTTGAATCAAGTGCAAGTTTTAGAGATTGATCCGTTTCAACAGTGGCAACAGTTGGTGAAATGAAATAATTATCTAAAGATTTTGTAAGTTTTCTAATGTGTTTCTCATCGAATAATTTTTCAGGTTCAGTATTTAAATTATGTTTCAAATTAATACGTTTACGTCTCCGTTTTTTGGCGTCATGGTTGGAAATGTCAGTGAAATTTTGTTTTTGCCACACAACTTTATGATCTTCAAATGAGAGTAATAAGGTCAGGCAACTGTAAGGCTATCTTTCTTTGAATGCGGAAAGTGTTGGGTGAGATTTTGCTTACATGATTACCTTGTCGCGATGATGAAGGTGTGACTGCAAGTCCTGGTTGATCAAAGAGGTCAGGACCAATGAGTAGTCTGAGGTCATCAGCAACGACTGTGAAAGTGGCAGCTGATGTGTGCCAACCATTGCTAGTTACTGCTGTTCGAGTTTTACCCACAATGTCAACCCGTTCGATAGCGGCAACCATATTTTCATCACGGCTACTGTAGTCTGATTCATAATGTTTGGACAATGGTTGTAGCAAAATCGCAGAAAACTCGGGATGAAGTTCTCCTTCTACTGTGTTGACCGATTTTTTCTTCAAAATTAGCGCTTTCTATGTCTTTTGTTTTGCAGATACTTCGCAAAATGATCTGGCAGACCACAGTTGTTGCAAGTTTTACTTTTTGCGACGCACTTATCTCGGTGTCCTTGAAGTTTTTGTATTTCAGAGTGGATTAGATTATTGATGAAATACACACAATTTACAGCTTAGTAATTTGGTTTTTCGTAGAAAAGTTAGACTGTTTCTCCCCGGAGTTGTTTCGTGATGAGAAAGACCTGCCTGTGGAATGTTATGATTCTGGGTCTGACGAAGGCGTCTTCTATGATTTTACGAAACTCAGTTGTGAGAGTGTCTATCATTATGTGTGGATCCTTGCTGCTGAGAATTTGGCGCCCCACCACACCAAAATGAAGATAGAGTAGAAAGAGACTCTCTTTCGGTCGACGAGTGGCCATAAACCGCACATCATTCTTACTTCAATGAGTCCTTGGCATGTTTTTTGCCAAATAAGGTTTTGTTGTTTGCTTCAGGCGTTGCTGTTCTGACTGCGGGGAAAATTCGATGATCGTTTCTTTGCTTAGAGGCTGCAGAGGCAGTTCTACCAATTCAGCTATAGGGCCGAAAAGTGTATCCAGGATGATGTTCTCATTAACGAGCAAGGTTAATTTGTACTTCACGCAGTTTTCCCATCGGAGAGGTGGGTCTGGTGTAGATTTTCCGAAAAAGCTTCACTTCTTAGGGGAATTGTTTTGTTCGCTCACTGCGCCATATCGTACTTTATTTAAATACTGTAGACTTCCACACGGGAAGACGCAATTTCATTTTTAGATTGGATTTCTCCAGCTCAAATACTCGCTTGTTTCTCAACTCATTTTGCGGATCTGACTCAAAGATATTAAGGCAATGGACACTGATTTGACAAGTTAAATTAATGAACTCCAGTGGAAATCAACTATCTGATATAAGGTGAACAGAGGTGTCCAACCCCGCAGCAGGAAATATGATATCGTCTAATATATGATATCGTCTATAATTTACTGCACTAAAAAACTATGCTTGACAAGAATTGTACAGGTATCACAGCATTCACTGGCATATTGGACCCGGACAGTATGATCTCTAATAACGTCCCTTTTTAACAGCTTCCACGAGAGGATCACATTTCCTTCATAAGAAATTTCTCAGGTCGGCTGTATTGCTTTTAAACAGACAATCTGGGAAATTAGAACTTCCATAGTCGTTCCGCGGAACTGCATAAACAGGAAGGGATTTCATTTGTGCTGTTTTAAAATAACCCTCTAATTCAAGAAATTACCTCCTTAAGAACAACTTCCCAGTGGTTCTGTTGCAGTTCCCTAGAATATAAAATTGAGCTAATATCATTCCATGTAGCACCACTGTAACGTTCGTCGTTTTGCCCGTTACCTTAATAAGGTAATGTACGGGAATTGACAACTCTTTTTTCTGGACAGAAAACATTGAGCTCCTGCGACTCTAGTTGGCTTCCACGTTTCGAGTGAATGAAGGCCGGATCGGAAATTATATCAAATAAATGCAAGAGGCACCTAGACATAGTCTTCTCTGTAATATCTTGAAAATAATTGGACTGATTGTGTCGAAAACGGTAAACAAATAGACATTATCTGACTTTAATAACGGAAACTTGGTACAAATTAGATCAATGAATATCCTGTCGAACGGTTTTAAAGCCTTAGTAGCAGGACCAGACAGACTCGGCTTGTAGTATTTGAGTTTTAATTTCCGACCGTTGTAACATCTGGCAATAGCTTTGTTAGCGTCCTCGAGGAGGTGCGGTAAGCTCATTGAATTGACGCAGTGCAATATCTAGTCACCCCAGGATGCGCTAAATTTTTGTGCAGAGAAAATAACAAAGGTTTGCTCTCCGTCTTTATCTGAGCAATCTTCCTTTGTTTTTGCCTCCAAGTCTGTATTCAATACTATAGCGATAATCAGCAATTTCGATTGGCCAGCGGATGAGCTACTCGTTCTTTATTTTTAATGTTCTGGAAAAATATAGATGCGATGCTCTTTTGATCGGTCCTCACAGTAACCAGAAATCTCCTCAGTAAAATGGAAAAAGTTATGAAAGATTGAATATTGGCTAAGGCTTTCTTTTTCCCAGCAGAATGATTCCGCTTACACTGTAATAATGGACGCAAAACAACAATATTCGCGAACTTTGGGATAATGATGAGCCAGTAACGTACCCGGAGGCGTCGTTTTCTAGAAGCAGATGATTGGCATCTGCACGGGAAATTTTTAAATAAGCATCTGCGATCGGCGACATGATGTTATTGATACGAGCAACAATGTTGGAGCAACAATGTTGGTCCCATTTCGAATATAGGCAAAAAATCCAATTAAACGTCGCAATATTTTTGAACTGCTTGTAACCGGATACTCCATCAAAACTCACAGACGCTTTGGGTCTCTTGGAGACAAAATAAACCTAGCTCCGTTTTTAAGGTGATTCTCTCGTTCTCAGCGGCAAGAAGAATTGCTTTAAAGTTCTTGTCTTGCCCTTCTTTGGATTGTGCGCCTATTGTTCCATCGTAAAGGTAAGAATACGTCCTTTTAAGCCTGTTTCGATCAACGGAATTGTCTATAATTGTCTGAAACGAAGTTAGCGCTTTAATTACCCAAAAAGAAAGACGATTAAATTCGTAAAATTTTCCCCCAACTTCAAAGGGTGCGATCTGTTTCTTTTCTTCTTTCAGTGGCACCAAATGATAAGCGCTCTTTCGGTAAAAATGATAAGCGCTCTTTGTGAAAAAGCGCTCTCTGTGAACAAATTGTTCTCATAAGCTTTGTTCAGCAGGTCTTTCATATTCGGAAAAGGTACGCATCAAGTCTGGTAAATATATTGAGTATCATGGAATAGTTAATTACGATGAGTTGTTTACATTAAACGCCTGGGAACCAAGGAGATGCTGAGTAAATGACTACTTTTTTAAAACCAAGATATTGGAGTGTCTGGACTTCGTCGCCATGGTCCTAGCATTTTGAACTTCGTCGGTAAATTTCATCGGTGGGGCAATAACAATTGGTCTAATCTGGTTACTACCAGCAGTAGCAGCGAAATTCGAAACGTCTAACTGGTTTTCCCACAAATTTAAATTAAACTGTCTCATGTTGTGAGAGTATATCCAGGCCAATGATTGCGCTACAAATAATTGATAAATACAGAGAAGGAAACAGTATTATAGAAATTATTGTTTCTCATTAAAGCAATACAAACTCCGTGAACTCGAAAATCTTCCGCGTTTGCGAGATAATTTTTCAACTTCATTGTGACAGGAAAAGAGCAGTCTTCACCAATGAAAATATTTTTGTATAACAGGAAGAGAGCAGTCTTCACCAATAAAATATTTTCGTAGATTTCGTTGGGAGACTTGGTCAATTCGTTGGCTCCCTTCACACTGCATAGTACAGATGATACTTGTCTGTTATCATCCGAAGCGACAAATGCAACAGCTGACTTACACGCTGCCGCCCAATGCTCTTGTTTGCTCCATTTCAGACACCTACTTATTGGCGCTGTTCAGTTAGTCCGGACCGGAAAAAAAGTTCAAAAATAGAAAATTTTTAGGTTGAGCTGTTAATTTATTGACAGCAGCGATATTTTTGACGGGTGCAGTACATGTAGATGACGAAATGTATGAGGTGGCACTGATTGAGCGCTGAAAATTGGCTAATACTTCGATTTCAGAAGCGGGTGAAATTCATTTCTCCAGCAAAGCTTCCGAGTCCGCCAACTCAAAAAGTCTAACACGTATTGCATTAAGATCAAAAACTGAACCGTCACGAAGGCGTATGTCCTTGTGTTGCAGCGCGGTGCAATTTGTTGCCTTCACAGCGGTCAAAAACAATCCTTAGTCTCTGTAAAAACGCTGTTATGCACTCGTCATCACGCTGCTTGAACGAGAAAACTTGATGTCTGACGTCTATAAGTCTCAAAGGCCTCTTGAATTTTGCATCCAGAATAACGATTGCGCCATAAAAAGAAGTTGCTTCTTATAGAATTGTGAAGGGTCCGGCCCCTGCGCATGATCTGATATAGGTCAACTTATCAGAATATTACGTACTTCCATTGATTTTCAGGCAACCAACAAAGCATTTGTTTCGACAAGACCATTGCTTGTCGGTTGGCTCCGCTGGAAAATCTGGATGTCAAAATTTCCTGGTAGATGTTGCCCAAAAATTGTCTTGTTGCTGATGACGAAACACCACATGTTGTGAACTTTAATTCAACATCTGAAACACAATCACATAGATGTAAATCATTATATGGAACATGTGATTACAATGCAACCTAAGGTTTTATGGATTACAATGCAATTATCGTTACAAGTTTCATCTACGCTCGGGTGTGTTATAAAATAAAGAAGCAGCAACATGGATTCATGAGGAAATTAACGCTGTTAGTTAAATTTTAGAGTGTTTAGAGCAATAAAAACCAGCAAGCAGACTGTTTGGTGATATATTTTGACGTCAGAATAGCATTTGATGCTGGCCCACATTAATTGTTCCTGATATAATTGACATCCGCTTATTTTGATTTTGCCTTTATCGAATTGTTCGAGTCTTATTCAAACTGTAGAACACACAAAAATTAAATGGTAATGCTTTCTCTTACGAGGTTATTTTTACGTCTGGTGTTTTTCTGGGCAGTGTCTTTGGGCAGTTTTTATTCATTTTGTTCATTGATCATATAACAGACTCGCTCGAACATTGTAAATTTTAATTGTATTGTGAGGGCTTCAAAATTTTTACTGAGCCTCAATCAAGTGACCTTGAAAGAGACATTGATAATCTCTCAACTTGTAATTGTATGAGACTTTCACCCCAGAAAATGCATGCTTGTGGACAACATAACTATGCTGAACTCAATCTCAAGGGCTTTCTTCTCCAACACGTAATCTCAATCGTAGTCTTGGGAATTGTTATTGGTGACAACTTGACACCAGATTGTGCTTTCGAGCTTCGCATTCTGTTTACAGAAGAAGAGTAACTCGAACAAAACAGTAATACAACTCAGAAGAGTGATCAGTCTATAATTGGCCACTGATTGTTTATTGCCTTGTTTGTAGAACGGAACAACTTTGCCTGTTTCGGGAACACTTTTCTGTGAGCTAACGAGTTGAAAAACAGCGACAGAGACTTCGGGAGCACGTTTGCGAAAAACTTCGAGGGCATGTTACAAAGGTTATTGGTGCCCTTTTTGGGTCTGATAGACTTTACGGTGATAATTTAATTTCCTCGCAGTTAAAGTGCATCAAGAACTCATTAGTGCGAGATAGTTGTAGAGCTGCGTTTATAGTCACATTAATTACACGCTGATTGAAAAGACTCGTTGAAGAGATCAGCTCTTTCAAAATTGGTTGTGCATTGTTTCCCTTCAAAATGCTTCTCGGACGGAAATAAAGAAGAATTGTTCAACTTCCCCCCCCCCCAGATATATCTGTATCTCAGTGAAACAGCCAGTGGAGAAGACATCCCTCTTCTATTTCATGTTGTCAGTTGCCCAGCTATCTTGAATTGTCGCTTCAATAGCTTTCAGTTTTTCTAGTCTCGAGAGGTTGGACTTCCTCGATATAAGCCAAAGCAGCATATGGCGACCTTTGAGCAGATTTGAAATTTAACCCGCTATGCAAGTGACCTTCGACAACTTGTCTGCTTCGGAATGTGAGGCTCAAAATATTCGTGGAGCCATTCGTACCAGATTTAAAGAACTACGTCAATTTTGCTGTAGCAGTATTGATGAAAAGGTTTCTCTTCTATATGCTTACAGAGAGATGTTCAGTCAGCCTTTGATCACGCAAAAGTCTAAAGGCGAAGAGTTTTTAGTGGCTCTAGATCGCAAAATCCAGTTGGGATTACAATGTATAGATATATAAGGCGGATGGGCAAAGTGGTGCAGCCGTTTCGTGCGGTTTTTGGTTGTTACGTTTACTATCAAGTCTCTTTTATTGCTTGGAATAAATTTGAGCTGTTTTCTATTGCTTCTGATTAGTTGTTGGTAGTCTTGCTCAAATAGAGGTTCAACAAATGCAGCCTCGTCATCATCACTGGATACCATTTTGTGTATACCATGAGGTATTCGAGAAATTATTATCTCCAATGAAGAAAGTGGAAGCTCAGCAGTTCTCAATGTGAGCAGATTTATAAAACTAAGTGATTCCACGAGCGTTGCAGATGATTGTTGGTAAAGCCTCGGTTAATGTGCACGATACAAATGACAAAGAAAAGCTTTATAATCTGGCAGATTGAGAACGAGAACAATAAGGGCTACAAAATGAGCTGTAAGAGAGAGTCGTGTGTGTTTTGTAGCGGGTGTAACAGCAACCAATACACCGCCGTGTTTCAACATGCAAATGTTGGAGTCACGGTTGAATCTATGAACCAAAAACTGATTCAAAAACAGTGCATTTTGAGGAATTTTGGCCAGCAGTCAGGTTTCAGTTAAGCACAAGATGTTATAGTAAGAAAGGGTAGTGATAGCATTGTAAAAGTTCATTCTCTTTTTATTATCCAACATAAAAACACATTGTAGACTTTGCACATTGTAGACAAGTACAAGGATTTTTTTGGCAGAATCTAGTCATTGTGATGATTCAATGTTAGTTACGACCCAGATGCCATCAACAAGTCGTAAAACTTTTTGGTTATTGATTTTCAGTTTCTTTCACTCAACACCAGAGCCAATTAACTCCTTTCTTTTTCTCAATGTATGAGTTTCATGCTGCGCGTCCGCAAGGCTACTTTCTTTGATTAGGTAAAAATAATTTTTGTACTTTCTCAATTTTTTCATTGTTGCCGACCATTTGAAACTTCAAAAATAATTGTCCCGGTTCTGTGTTCTTGCTGTGGTCTAAAATCTCTCAGCTCAGTCATCTCGCAGTCCACGTTCATGGAGGCCATCAATTGGTTTAATTTCTTTCATATCTTCTTGCTGATTCTCCCAAGCTTTTTGTGAGGAACTTTCAGGCACTCCTCTTACACTTGTATCCTTTACAGCAGGCGCCTCAGTTATATCTTTTTCAACAGCTGGTTGGTGTACAGCAGTTTCTACGGCACTAGTGTCGGCACTGATTGTTTTCTTCATTTCAGATAGTGCTTTTTTATTTTTGTTGATATACGTTTGAAAGGTCTCAGACGTTTATCATCAACAGGAGCAACCTGCTGAATGATAGTAGCAGATTTGATTAATTTATCGCGTTTATACGGGACAAATAAAGAATTTCAGATGATCTAAACATTGTGTCCGAAGACTTTGATCCCTTCAATTGCAGTTTTTGAAAGTTGCGTACATTGACCACTTAGATGCATTGTTTTTTTTTACATGCTAAACAAGAAAACAATTGCTCATCCGCCGGAATGTTAAATATGCTTGTGTTACAGGTCAGACATCTCACTTCAGATGCACATTAAGTCGGGTTAAGTAAACAATTTTCTCTCAAGCTTGCACCAGCGCCTCAAAAACTAACGTCCATTTGCACAGAACATGAAAAGAGAAAAATTTAAGCAGAAATTTTACATTTCTAAGTTGAGTTTTTTTCTCTCGGAGGAGCTTTTGCTTCTTTCTTTCACGCTGTGAACGCTTCATGGGGACGTTTCTTCCATATAATATCTCTTGATATTCCTGGGTAATTGAAACCAATAGGAACGAAGAACAATACCCTCAATGCTTCAAGACAACAACAACAATGCTTCAAATAACAGCAACAAAAGCCCAGTAAAGGCAGAGAAATCTTGTCCTTTGAAAATGTAACTTTAGGACATATTGAAAATGTTGGCAGCCAATTGCTTGTTCTATGCTTTTTTACAGTGACATATGACATCAAGAGGAATTTTTTACCAGATATCACAGCAGTACCAGTGTTGGTCCTGAACCCATATGCCAACAACCAATTGAAGAACATCAGACACCTGATCGGATCCAGTAGAACACTCAACAAAAGGAGAGACGTGGTCATCTGGCACGACGCAAAAAAAAACTCCGTAACAAAGCACAGATTAAATTCAAGGCCGAGCAGCACCCATGTCCTGTGTGAATACCTGAAGAAAAATAAGTTTAATTTTCTTGCGATTGCTTTTGTCACAGATAAAATGCTCCATAACTATTCCCTGAACTCCCTGACACCGGTATATTAATCATTCAGGTAACCAAGCACATCATTTCACGGAGAAAGCAACGGTCCACAGTCTGCGTCAAGAAGCACCGCGAATTCCAACAGAAAGCAAAACTAGAATTGCATACTCTTGACGTGATCCGGAAACATCAAGAAAATCTTCGCAGTCTGCTTACTAAAGGTCAAGATAAACCAAATTTGGATAAAACGGGGCATGGAGAACATACCTCAGACACCTGAAACACTTAGAAAAATTTTTGAACGGTGTTTCAAGAGTATTTTTTTAAAATTTATAAATAATGATTTGATTCCAGATTGTTTGAAGTTTCGTGTTCCGAAAAACGAAGTTCTTAGTGAGCAAGCCGTAAAAAATTTTTAGTGTAGATTATTGAAATAGTACTGAGAACAAATGTAGACAGAAAATTTTTTGTTCCGATAATCTTCTCTCTACGCAAAACACTTCTTCAAACAATGGACGCCAACACAAAAAGAACGAATCATAAGCTTGAAAAACTGTCAACACGACAGGAAAGACCGCTAAGCGACAATGATGGCGCAATAAAAGCACTTGACAACTTTAAATCAACTGTTTTTGTTAAAGATCTTCTTTCTTATGGGCTTAAACACCCGGTTAAGGACAAATTTATTGAAACTAACTTTTGTGCTGATATTGATAAATCAGTGAATAATATGAGACAAAATGGAGTAAAAAATGAAAAGCTCTGTGTGATTGAAGCATCTGCTAAATGGTACGCTATCAACCAGAGAGAAACACCAGTGGATAGAAATCTGGCAAAAGTGACCAATTATTTTAAAGAGCATGAGCTCCTAGCAGTAAAGTTTGCTAAAGGTAACAGTTTTTGCGTAATGAGAAAGTCGACATACGAAACGACACTCGACAAAGTAATTTATTGTCCTCATTTTTCACGGATAGACGCAAGTGATGACATCATAACAAAAATTGAAAGGATATTAGGGACACTTTATTGTATCTGAAAAAACAGGACTTGATAAGCGAAAAAAATTATCAATAGTTGAGGGCAACTGGTGCACAACCCGCCAGATTTTATTGCGCCCGGTTTTGTCAATACCAGGAAGTCCGTACCACAGCTCTAATGAATTCTTAACGCCGCTCTTTGAGCGAGTAACGGGGGCAAACATAAAAACCTCGTTTGCAAGCAAGAGAAAAACCTAAAAAAATTTAATTTGTGGAACACGGGCAAATAATTTCTTTGAAAGTGAAAAGTTGAGTGTTAAAGAATGTTGAATGTGAAAAATGCGAAAACTGGTGACCTATCAAATTGCTAAAATATAGACAAAGCGCTTTACAAAAACTTGGGGGATGTCTTTTGGATTTGTTTGAACTGCGAAGATATGCCAGTAATAGACTATAGCAGAAAACGAAAACTTTTTGAAACATATGTAGATGACATTTTTGTTCCGTAAAAGAAAGCCCAAAAATTGCTCCACGAGGTCAACGATTTGATTCCAAATTTAGAACTGACTCTTGAAATTGTAAATGATAAGAGAGGTTTAGCGTTTTTGGATATGGCAGTGCACGTTAAAGAACAAAAAAGGATTACTTGTAGGCGTTACCAAAAATTACTATCCCTAAGGGATACTACTATCTTTAAGGGATACCACTATCCTTAACTTCCGAACTTGGGCACCGCTTCAACACAGACTATTGAAGGACAATCCATAGGCTAGTGCGCTGCTCGCGTAATTGGAAAAACTTCGACGAAACTTTGAAACAGAATGAAAAAATTTGTTAAAAGATAATATTCAGAGAGTTGGTCTAAAAAAGTAGTAAATGAAACAATACAAAAAATTTTAATACATCCAACAAAACTGAACAAGCCTGTCGCACAAAACACTCTTAATGAATTAGCAAAGAAAAAGAACAATAAAATGCCATCGTTATTTCTGCAAAACAGAGGTATCCTCATCCTAAGGGAAAACTAAATATTGCAGCAGAAAAAAATATGATTTTCACAGCCCGCAATTTGAAGTCATGCTCAGCAACATTATGATCGGGGTTTGAGAAGCATCTAATGTCTCTTGTTGTTTACCGGATAACTTGTACTGGCTGTATTTCCACCTATGTCAGTCAGACTTGAAGACATATTGCCACAAGAATTTCAGAGCATCTTATATATATATATATATATATATATATATATATATATTTACATATATATATACATATATAAATATATATATATATATATATATATATATATATATATATTTATATATATATATATATATATATATATAGTTTTTTGTTGAGCCTCTCCTTGCGGGGGAGGATTGCGGCCGTCTCGTCTGTTTCAGGGAAAGTTTTTGGCTTGGAATCGTTAGCAACATCAGATGAAGGATTGGGTTAGTGTTGCAGTTTACCGGAGTTAGTGATGAAAGTTACAAGTTGCGGACAGTTCTGATACGATAGGAAATCCAGTAGCTGTGGCTGCGAGGGCCGCGCATGATTGTGGCTCTTGCACACGAAAAAAAATTGTAGGCATTTTCCTTTGAACTTTTCCATTCGCAAATGGGAGAAGCTGCTTGGCTTAATTTCCATTTCATCTCCTTGTATTCCACGGAGTTTCTGAACAAAAATCCAGCATTTTTTTTGCTTTGTATGAGTTTCCGCGGAGCAGTGGGCTTGTTGTTCCTATCTCTTGGACAAATCTCGGGAAATTCTTTAAAAATCAAAATGAGTAGGGATTCATCCATCTATTGGTACATTCTTTGTTGACAAAAACTGTTATTGAATTCGCTGAGTTTTGTAGTGCATCCTTGTAGTGCATCCTTCTTTGCATCCATTTAATTCTGATATCTTTTTAGATTGCTCTGGAGGATATGACTTGTGCTCCTTTGTAATTGAAGTGAATCATCGTGGGACGTAGAGATCAGGTCTGGGCCATTACGTCTTGTTTTGATGAAGAATTTCACTTTCAATCTATTGTCAAAGATGTCCAACGGTGGAATACTGAAGAGACACTCAGATGCTGAATTTTATGGTGAGAGGCAGTTTTGTAGTATGGAGTGAATGACCTTGTTTTGGAAAATTTGGAGATCTTTCTTGTTTTTTGCCCTCATACCGGGAAACCATACAACGCTTGCGGTTGGATTATTGCTCTGTGTAACAAGGTTTGGGTTTTCAATGGTAGTCCCCAACTCCGGGAACTTTTGCTTCTGAAGTGGTTCCAGGTCCCCATTGCTTTAGTGATGACTGACCTGGCATGCACTTTGTACTCAAATCTGTCGTCTATTGTTAGACCAAGCGGTTTGGTCTCTTGTGTAACTGCACAGCTGTCACTTTTCCCTGGTACTTCTATGGCTGTTGGTGTTCAATTCCATAGCATCGGCTCAGTCTTTGAGCCGTTCACGGCCATTCTCCATTTGGAACACCAGTTCCCCAAAGTCACGACAGGCATTGTTGAGCTGCATGTTAAAATTTTCAGTTGTCTCTGCTTCTATTAGTACCGAACTGTCATCTGCAAATTTGAACTGTGATTTACAGTCTTTCAAGAAATCGTCAATGTAAAGGTTGAATAGCACAGGCGAGAGTACGCTGCCATGTGGTAATCCTCTTTCGATCTTGAATTCAAAAGTGTCATGTTTATCAATCTGTATGTAAGCAATTTTGTTTTTCAGAAAAGTGTGCATGATGGCAAATAGTTTTTTAACCACTCCATTCTCTTTTAATTTGTAGATCATTCCATTTATCCAAACGGTATCGAACACTTTCTCCATGTCGATGTTTAGCAGGGCTGCTGGTTTTCGAATTTTTTTTCTATCAGAAGATTGAGACGGTGAAGTGACCTTACTGTACTTTTCTTGGTTCGGAAGCCTTCTGGGGTTGGGCTTCTGCAATTGTTTGCTTCTAGGCACTTCCTCAGCAGTTCTTCAACTATTCTCTCAAAAATTTTACCAATATGACTGCTGATAGACAGTGGTCTGAAACTTGAGCAGAGTAGATTATTTTTTATCGATTTTCTGATGAACGATATCTTTGCTTTCATCCAGTGCCGATTAGATTTCTGCCAACATTCGTCATAAAGCTGCAGAAGTAAGCTCTTGATTTTGGGACCAATATGCTGCAACATTCTTGAATTGAATTTGTCGTTGTCCATTGAGGAGCATTTAGTGCCAATATGAGGAGCTGTATCAATTTCATTTTCTGTGATATCATTTTCAAGTTAGGCGTGTTGTGAGCATTTTTGAAATTTTTGCACGTTATGATTAACCATATTGAAATGAATGTCGTCAAAAAATTGGTTCTGCTGATGCCTCGTCTCAAAGAACGTCCTTTTGAACTCCATATCTATGTCCTCCGTTGCAGTGAGTACCTCTTTGTTCTGGTTTTTAACTGGTCCAACCCCGGCTCGTTGATTGCAAAAGATTTTCTTGGAACTTTTATTTTTCTGGTGACCTAGATCCCCTAGATGTTCTCTCATCCAGTATGCTGCACTGTCCTGTAACAGATTCTTGAAAGTTTCTTTCGCTTTTTCCAGAGCGATATCATTCCGAGGAGAGGATTTGTATTTAAATACTTTACGTAGGTTCCGTAATTGCTTGCTGGCTTCTGTGAGTAGTTTATTCCAGAACTGTTTATTTTGTGTGTAAACTTTCTTTGTCGGTATGTGTTCTCTTGTTGCAGTCTGGATAGCTTCTTTGATTGTGTCTCAAGTACGATGAATGTCACCCTTGAATTGAACTGATTCTGTCAAAGCCTCGAGTGCTTGTGACCAATTCTCCCAGTCGCATTTTTCGAACCATGGTTTTGTAATTGTTTGGATTCGCTTGACGTTTCTGTGTAATATAACAATTACTGGGACATGTCCTCTCAAAGGAGCACCAGTGAACAGTTCCGTTTCGTCATCGGTAATCAAGGATATGTTATTGTAGTTATTGATTCTGCTTTGAAGAATGCAGAAGTCGGTCACACTGTTCCCATTTTTGGAGTAAAAATTGGGTTGTCCGTCGTTGAGTATTGTAACTAGATGGTTGAGGTTATCATATAAAATTTGCCCGTGTGAAATAAACTTCGAGTCTCAATAGGACCAATGTCGAGCATTGCAATCACCTAGGAAGATAATGACCCCAAGTTTGTTCTTGTTTGCATAGTCGAATGCTTTCTTCAATTGTTCAATCTACACTGCGTGTGGTTTTTGGATTGTGGCCGAATGTAGGCAGTCGAAACTAGTAGCTTGGTGTTATCCAAGAGGATAGTTATCCAAAGAGAGTCAAAGTGTTTGGTTTCTAGCTCCGTTATGCGGGCATGTAAAACTGATTTTTCAATGAGCATCGCATCTCCAAGGTCGTGACAAGAAGATTCAGTGAAAGTATTTAGGGTCTAAATTTTTTCTCGTCTCTTTCAATGCAACTATTTTCAGTTTGTTTACATAGAAGTTTCTTTCGAGTTCAGTTTTTGCATGAATACTGATTCCACACCTATTGATCTGTATCATTGAGGAGTCACCCATGATTTCTTAAGATTTTATATGATTTTCTCTGCAGTTATTTTGGAGGACCTACACTTCAAGATTGACAGGCAGTCAAGGACTGTTTGATGAAAATCGGGCAGTATTCCAAGTTTGAAGGATGATCTTTGTGACAGTTTGTGCATTTGGTGGGTTTTTCTTTATTCTGGCAGTCTTTAAAATCGTGTTCTTCACAGCAGTGTCCGCAGGATTGTTTGGATTTGCAGTTCAGTTTGAAATGCCCAAACTTTTGACATTTGAAGCATCATATAATGTTGACGCCTTGCTGTTCAAACCGTATGGGTTGATAGAAGATAGAGTCAAGGAAGACACCTGCAGTCAGTGCCTCCTCCGTTTGAGCAGTGGTAGGGAAAATTAGCTTGATAGTGTGGAGAGCACTGCCCCCTTTTTTAACAATCTGATTGCTTTTATTCCTGCTGGGTTTGATGAGAGCACTTGTTCAATTTCTGTTTCTTCAATATCATTTGGTACCTCGCGTATCAGTACCGCTTTGTTGGGTGCCTTCATTGAACTAACCCTTCGGGCTTGAAGAGCTTGTCCTAAGCACTCTGATTTCTAGTTCTGATAGACTTCTTCGGCTTCCTCAGCACTTAGAAACTTTAAGTGGATGGTTCCTCTTGCAGTATTGATTGCGTAGTCCAGTTTTTGTAGCGGAAATTGTTTTGCAAATTGTGTTTTGATATAGATTGATTCTGTTCGCTTAATTTGCAGTGCGTGTAACAAGTACTATTTTATCGGAATTGCGAAGCGGTTTTGTGACTTTACTGTTGATCGGCTCCTTTTCTGCCACCGATAGTATGGAACCCAGCATTCTGCGTATGAGGTATTCCGGTGTTTGGGTACATCCTGCTTTAATTCGGTGATGGTTTCTGCATCTTGAGAAATTTTTCCGCAAATTAGTCTGAAATTGCGTCGCAACTTTGTTGATCATTGAGTCAACGTGAGGAATTGACTTGTCTTGACCGCGTTGTTGTTGTTTCAAGTCGCATGAGTCGCAGAACCAATGGACGGTTCTGTATTTTGCTAAGGTTTTGATGTCTCCGTCTGCAGTGTCTATCTCTGCACAATCACTGTGCCACCAGAGGTTGCATCCACGGCATCCGATGACATTTGTGATTTTTGGGCCGTACTTTTGCATACATTTGGGGCATTTGTCAGCCTTCTCTGATTGAGATCCCAGTCGGGTTCCTCCCATCAAGGCAAAGGGTGAGATAAGCAGGTCGGATGGCTAGTAGAAATCGTAGTAAGATAGGTCTGGACAACAATGTTCAGTTCTACCACTAATACCTCTACCACCACTACTACTGCAAGCACTCAATTATTCGAATTCGTTTTCAATGTGTTTTTTTGTTTCTCTCTGTTTTTGACGCCGTTTGTTTTCTCTTCTTACCCAGAATCGCGGAGAGATCACAGTTGTTGTTTTTGACAGTTTCTAAAGAGTGAAGATCGGAGATAACCGGTTCTTGTGAGAGCTGATAAGTGGCAACTATTTCAACGTTTTGTTTCTCTCTAGAGATAAGATCCGTTTTAACTTCCACGACCGCAACACTCAGCTGTTTGAGACCTCAAAACTCAGCTGCACCGGAGCACTCAGCTGCAACACTCAAATATTGACTCTGGAAGCCATTTTAATTGCGCAGTAAAAACCGGCACTGGACAGAGGAGAAATCAAAGTCTTCCGCAAGTCGCTCCCTGATTTTTTGAATATCGATCTTCAGATACTTGAGGGCCTGATAAGGAACTATTTCTTTTGCTACTACTCAACATATGAGTTTGTATCGACAAAGTCTGATGCCAGATCTTTGGCTTTTCTGTAACTATTGATTTTCCTAGTAAAAATTTGTCCACCATAGTAGTTCCCTCTTCGTGTAGTTGGGTAAATTGTGGAGTTAACCGAATTATAGCCACTTTTTCTGCTAACCCCACCAAGCAGTCTGCGAGCTTTGAGAGCTCTTCTGCAACGTCAATTGGTGTTGATACCCGGTTTCCGTGTTTTTTTAAACAAGCAGTTGGCACCGATGAATAGGACCACTACCTTAAATTGACCTTTGGTGGACAGAAAATTGATAATGTGACAAGTCTTCCCCGCGGTTAACGTAAGGATCTTGAAATTCGGGAAGGATAACTTCGAAGTCAGAGAATCAGCGGTTAGTATATTAGCTGCTGTAGACGGCTTCAATGTGTGGAATCGCATTGATAACGTTGAATAAAATTGTTGTATTGAAGACAGGCTTTAGGTTGAAGCTTTTATTCAACGTTAGTCTGAAAAGTACTGTCAGTTAATTAGTTAGATACAAACAGAAAATAGTCATAGTCATTATATAAATTTTACCCCCACTGTGTAGGTTCCTTATTCATACTTCCTCACGATCTCGCGACCGTCATACCCTTCTTTAATAGACGTTTCTGTTTCAACATAATCTCCGTAACGTTCGGGTGCCGTTAGGACACGCGTAGACCTAGAGTACTGTTCCACTTGGTCTTCATGCACTTCCGCTGATTAAATGACCGACTGCCTCGCAAATCGGTATCTGGCCCAGCTTGCTCAGTTTGGGTAATGACTTCCTGATCAAATTTGCTATCCATGGGAGCGAATCCATTTCCATGTTCCATTTTCAATGGCCAAAAATCTGATTCCATCGTTGTTTGTTCCGTCGAATCACCTCTATTCCAGTTGCTGCCTTTGATTACAAAACCGTATCTATTGACCCACCGGGACGTTTTACCCTAACGAACTGATCGTTTACTACCTCAACCACTTTGGCAAGTTTAACGAAGGGTTCTGATTTGTTCCGTACAAACGGTTTAACGTTAATATCGTTCTTTGGCGGTAACCAATTAGCAATTCGTTGAACCCAAGACTGGCAATGGAAAATGACGAACTGGTCAGGAGGTGTGCTGTTGGTTGCCGTACAGATCAAATTTCTTATCGAAGCTAAAACATCGGACAATATTTGTTCCCATCTATCCTCACTCAAGCCACGAGAGTGGAGGATACATAAGACACCCTTCCAGATGACTCCATTATTCCTCCCGCATTGCCCATTACCATTGGGATTGTATGGAGTGGTTCGTGAAAGTGCAATTCCTGCCTGGTTACAAAAGGCATCAAAGTCATGCGATAAGAATTTACTTCCCCTGTCGGAATGAATGAACGCCGGTGTTCAACAGACGGAAAAAACATACTTCAGCCCTCCAATCGCACTACCTGCCACGATATTCTTCAATGGTATGGCGAACAACTAAACTTGTCAATGGCAGTTAAGACGTACCGGGAAGCGTTCACCTGTGAGGGAACTCTGGGTCCCATTAGGTCAATGCTGAGCCGTTTCATCGCCGCGGCTGCCTTTACCACATGTGTTTTTTCTGTGCAAACGAAACAGGGCTTACATTCAAGACATGTATTGCACCTTTCGATAAAGTCTTAACATCGTCAAACGAGAAAGGGAGCTTATGGCGCTGGATATATTCCCACAATCTAGTGATTCCGGGATGCGAGAGAGCATTATGAAGAGCTTTAAGTGTGGTGCCACTAGATAGACCAGCAATACGTGAAAGTGCATCAAAGGCGACGTTTTCTGAGCCTTTTTTATATTCTATATCATAGGCGAACTCTTCATACCTTTCGTTCGTTCCACATCTCGTTCCACACCGATCGTTCCACATCTAAACGCCATCGGATTAGCTACTCATTTTTAATCTTGCTTTTGTTTCTAGAGAAAATGAAGTATACAGCCTTTTGGTCTGTCTGGATAACGATGTGGAACGAACGGTTAAAATGTGCTCATTTTTGGCAAAATTCGATTATCGCTACGGTTTCATGTTCAACCGACGACAGCTTCATTTCGAAGGGTGACAATGATCTCGAGGAAAAGGCGACAGGCCGATTGCTCTTCGATAGTGAACCTCCAATGGCGGTTCCTGAGGCATCCATCGTCATTATCAGTGGTTGCCCCTTTTCGGGAATTTTGAGCATTGCCTTTCCGATCCCGTCTTTTAGAAGCTTTATTGCTTTGGTAGCGACATTGTTGAGCGAGAAGCTGGATTATTCAAATAAGTTCAGAAGCGGACGAACTTTATTGGAGTAACCGGTGATCCATTTCCCATTATAAGCAATAAAACCGAGGAGGGGTTGGAGCTGAGATTTGGTTAGCGGCAAAGAATTTTCCATCAAAGTTTTGAGTCGGCTGGGGTCCGGTCGCTTGGTGCCATCCTCGAGTATGTGGCCCAACAGTGCAATTTGAGTAACTCCAAACTCGCGTTTACTTTCGTTCAGGGTGAACCCATACTTTCGAACCATGCTTAGAGACGAATCCAAGTTACGATCATGTTCTTCCCTGGCGACCCGGATATGATAACATCGTGCAGGTATGCTCTAGTTTTCTCAAGGTTCTCCTTACTTATGAGTTCGTCAATCTTGCGTTGAGAGACACACACCGCATTCGTCAGGCCGAACGCAAGTCTTGTGAATTGATACAGAACACCGTTCAATTTGAAGGCAGTGAAGAGTTGGTCTGCTTCTGCCAGGAGCATCTGATGACAGGCGGATTTCAAGTCAACCCTGGAGAAGAAACAATCTCAAGCTGCACCTGCTAGAAACTCTTCTATGTCGTGAAAGTGATATCCATCCAATTCAGTATATCTATTAATGGTCTCTGAGTAGTCGATAACCATTCGAGGCTTATTCTTGTTCCTTACAACGAAAGCTTGTGCCCGCCAGGGCGAGAAACTTGGTTCGATAATCCCTTCACGTAGGAGCCGAGCCAACTCATGTTTGATATACTCTCTGTTTTCTGGATTAGTGTTCCGTGATTCAGTGATGATAGGCTTCGCACTTTCTTTTGTCAGCTCGGAAAAAACCGTAGGTGGATCTATTTTTAAGGATGGAAACACTGAGGCAACCGGGGATTCCGAGAAGAAACTGTCGTTTGGCGTGTTCCGTTCGTTTCGACCTGAAATTTTTTATGTTGGACTAAGATATCCGGTCCAATAATGGCGTCTGATAACAGAGAGACAACAACGTTGTGCTTAGCAGTGTAGTGTGTCGAGTTTATCTTCATTGATACTTCCACGCTACCTAATACCGCCAGTTGTGACTCGTCGGCTAGAGTTGTCGTGCAACGGTCATTTGTTACTGCTAGCTTACACTTCTCTAGTATCGTCTTCGTTATGAAGGACTCGCTAGCCCTTGAGTCCACTAAACCGAGTAGTTTGTGTTTTCCGATTTCTACGAGGGCATAAAAGTCTGATCCTGAGAACCAGCTGGCTGCTAGTTGAACGGAATCAACAATAGGCAACACTGAATGTGTCGTAGCCGATAACTGTTCTCGGCAGACCGCAGCTCAATGCCCTTTCTTCTGGCATATATGACAGACATCCTTTCGCGCTGGACGATTCCACCGGGTATGATTGCGCAGTCCACAAAAATAACACTTTTTAATGTCCTTTGTACCGCGGTTGCTTTCACCGGATTTGGGCGGACTTGTTTTAACAGTTGCAATGGTGCCGTCTGAAGGCGCAGCAGCGAGTGTGGCTTCAGATATATCGTTAATTTGGAAAATTCTAGTACATCGGACGACAGCTCAATTGCACTTGCTAGTGATATGCAGTTATCTAGACTAGCTTCCTTACCGCTGAGTTTCAATAGTTGCATCCGTACAATATCTGATTTGATTCTGGAGACCAGTGCATCTCGCAGGAGCAGCTGCTGATTCTCAGTTATGTTCACCTTTTTACAATTCGCTTTTTAAAGTTGATTTTCAACCTATTGAAAAAATTCAAAACGGATTCCCCTGTGTTTTGGGCACTAGATAGCAATTGATGACGTGCGTAAATGACTCTAGTTGGCTTCTTGAAGTGTTTATCAAGGATGCGCAGTGCTTCGTACGAGGCTGCTGCTTCCAGAATCGTGAAAAAAGCACAGACAGGGGATATTAGGAAGGTAAGTTTTTGGTTGTCCTCTGTCTATTCATTTATGGCAAGACCCTTGGTGAAGCAATCTTTCCACCATCGCTAGGCTTCGGCGCTTGGTTTTGAAGGTAGTTTTGGAGGCTTAAACTTCATTGTGAACTTGTTTATGAACTAACCGTATGACACTCAGGAGAGCGTCTACGGGAAAGATGGGCATACAGGAGCAAAAAACCCTATGACACTCAAAAGAGCGTCTGCGGAAAAGAGGTATGAAAAGACTCACCAGATTTATGGTCTTTACAGACCATAGTTACCGCATTTTTTGCTGGTGAGAATTGGCGAGTGACCTGAGTTGTCGATGGACGTTGAAAATTTTGAATAAAGAACTTTGTTTTCAGGAGGCTTCTTAATTGAAAGTATTGACATAATTTATACTTCATTGATACTTCCACACTACCTAATACCGCCAGTTGTGACTTGTCGGCTAGAGTGGTTGTGCAACGGTCATTTGTTACTGCTAGCTTACACTTCTCTAGTATCGCCTTCGTTATGAAGGATTCGCTAGCCCTTGAGTCCAATAAACAGAGTAGTTTGTGTTTTCTGATTTCCACGAGGGCATAAAAGTCTGATCCTGAGAACCAGCTAGCTGCTAGTTGAACGGAATCAACAATAGACTACTCTGAAGTTGTCGTAGCCGATAACTGTTCTCGGCAGACCGCAGCTCAATGCCCTTTCTTCTGGCATATATGACAGACATCCTTTCGTGCTGGACGATTCCACCGGGTATGCGCAGTCCACAAAAATAACACTTTTTAATGTCCTTTGTACCGCGGTTGCTTTCACGGATTTGGGCGGACTTGTTTTAACAGTTGCAATGGTGCCGTCTGATGGCGCTGCAGCGAGTGTGGCTTCAGATATATCGTTAATTTGGAAAATTCTAGTAAATCGGACGACAGCTCAATTGCACTCGCTAGTGATATGCAGTTTTCTAGACTAGCTTCTTTACCGCTGAGTTCCAATAGTCGCTTCTGTACAATATCTGATTTGATTCCGGAGACCAGTGCATCTCGCAGGAGCAGCTGTTGATTCTCAGTTATGTTCACCTTTTTACAATTTGCTTTTTGAAGTTGATTTTCAACCTATTGAAAAATTCAAAACGGATTCCCCTGTGTTTTGGGCACTAGATAGCAATTGATGACGTGCGTAAATGACTCTAGTTGGCTTCTTGAAGTGTTTATCAAGGATGCGCAGTGCTTCGTACGAGGCTGCTGCTTCCAGAATCGTGAAAAAAGCACAGACATGGGATATTAGGAAGGTAAGTTTATGGTTGTCCTCTGTCTATTAATTTATGGCAAGACCCTTGCTGAAGCTATCTTTCCACCATCGCTAGGCTTCGGCGCTTGGTTATGAAGGTAGTTGTGGAGGCTTAAACTTCATTGTGAACTTGTTTATGAACTAACCGTATGGCACTCAGGAGAGCGTCTACGGGAAAGATGGGCATACAGGAGCAAAAAACCCTATGACACGCAAAAGAGCGTCTGCTGAAAAGAGGTATGACAAGACTCACCAGATTTATGGTCTTTAGAGACCATGGATACCGCATTTTTTGCAAGTGAGAATTTGCGAGTGACCTGAGTTGTCGATGGACGTTGAAAATTTTGAATAAAGAACTTTGTTTTCAGGAGGCTTCTTAATTGACTCAGGCCACGATCAGTCAAGTGTACTTGATCGTCCTGGCGGAGATTGATGCTGATCTTTTGAGCGATCCCACGAAATATCCAATTGCTGTATTTTGTGTTCTCGCTAAGGATACGATTAACAGTAGCCGTTCGCTTGGTTTGGATATATCGTGGAGTAAAACCCAATTATCAAAATTTCTTCCAGCTTTGTGCCAAACAATTCGCCTCCGTTGCTACCTTTATTTACAGATTTTGACATTTCCCAGCAAACGATTGAAAAGATATGCGAAAATTTAGATGTTCACAAAGCAAAAGGTACGGACGAAATTCCTTCAATTGTATACAAAAGGTGTTCGAGGGCAGTCAGTAAATCCCTAAACCAAGTTTTCTACAAAACAAAACAAAATAGTGTTTTTCCAGGTTGCTGGAAAAACTCTAGCCGTTCCCACCTACAAAAAAGGTTGTAAGTTTGGTGTAGAGAATTATAGGCAGGTTTCTCTTCTTACAATTGCATCTAAAATTTTTGAACGTTGTTTGTTTACATATCTTTACCGGCACTTAGAAACAATTTTCCATCAAGCTCAATATGGATTTCGAAAAAGTCGCTCTTGTTTCATTCAACTCTTAGTTTACCTAGAATCTATCTGTAAATCAATTGATTCAAAAGAAAGTATTGACATAATTTATACTGACTATGAGAAAGCGTTTGATAATGTCGGTCACGGTACTCTCTTAACAAAACTATTCAATCTTGGTGTCCGCGGGAAAATTATCAAATTTTTGCAATTTTATTTAATCGGAAGGACGCAAAGAGTTAGAATCAACAGTCATTTTCCTGAAAGCGTTAAGGTTACAAGTGGAGTTCCGCAAGGATCTCTTCTGGCATCTCTCTTCTTTGTAATCTACGTCAACGATTTACCAGAAACTTGCAGAGCTGTTGTTCCTCTCCTCTGTGCCGACGACGCTAAATTCATATCAGTTAACAAGTCCAGTCTTATCTCTTTAACATTGACCAATTTGTCTGCATAAGGAAAACCACACGCTCATTACGTAGTGACAACGATCTGAAATTCGACCATTCCAAACCACGTCTTGAAATTTGCCAGCAAAGCTTCTTCTATAGAACTTGTGCTCTTGTGAATAGACTTCCACAGAGTTTACAATTTGGAAATGCAGGGGGTTTGAAAAGTCGACTGCTCAATTTTCTGTGGCATCATTTTGAAACGAGTTACAATGAGTTAGTCAGCGATACGTGGAAAATTTAACAGCAACCATGAACAAAGAAAAGGGACACGGTCCCCGCGCCCGACATCGAAGGGCCAAATCCCTACTACTACTAACCCAATTATAGCCACTTTTTCTGCTAACGCCACCAAAAGTCTGCGAGCTTTGAAAGCTCTTCTGCAACGTCAATTGGTGTCGATACCCGGTTTCCGTGTTTGTTAAACAAGCAGTTGGCACCGATGAATAGGACCACTACCTTAAATTGACCTTTGGTGGGCAGAAAATTGCTAATGTGACAAGTCTTCCCCGCGGGTAACGTAAGGATGTTGAAATTCGGGAAGGATAGCTTCGAGAATCAGCGATTAGTAGATTAGCTGCTGTAGACGGCTTCAATGTGTGGAATCGCATTGATAACGCTGAATAAAATTGTTATATTGAAGACTGTTGGTGTGAAAGGATTTAGGGTAAAGCTTTTATCTGAATCTGTAGCTGGCATCTATGCTGTGACTGTCAGATCTGCAGAAATAATAGGACAATTTTCTAAGACGACGACTGGGACGAAAATCCCCTCAGTGAAAACTGTAAATCCCCAACAACAACAACAATTCAACGTTAGTCTGAAAAGTACAGTTAGTTAATTAGTTAGATACAAACAGAAAATAGTCATAGTCATTATACAACAGCATACTTGAGAATGTACTCTCTGAATCTGTTGTTTGAACGCATCACTGAAAGCGAAAATTAAGAGATCAACAACGTAGCTAGAGCAACAAACTAGTAAGCAAGGTGATAATCTTTCGGCTCTTGTTTTGAAACGCAGACGTGGACGGCTGATCAACTCCTCGGCCGGAGATTATAGACAAACTAGTAACTGGGGATTTCCTGATTAGACAGATAGCCGGGGACTTCTAATTTTCAGAATGCCTGGTGGTCTTAGTTTTCAGAAAAATTGCTATAGCAGAGAAGTATTTTTGTTTGTTATTGTGTTTTTGTGATGAGTGACTCCTATCGGATACTAAATAAATCTTGAGTTATTTTTTTTAATTGTCAGTATCTATTAATCCCAATGTTTTCAAATTGAACGGTTTCTAGCAAATACTCGGAACTCCACTGTCATTAATGCTCCTTCAGTGCCTGTCGATTGTGTATTGTTAATTGATTTTCAATTGGACTTCAAAGCTAAACATATTTGCCTGACATTGTTTGAGATCGCAAAATGGCGGTAGACGAAATGAAAAAGATCAGGCGCAAGGTTCGGAAAAGACCTCGAAACAAGAAAGCAAATGATGAAAATCAGGCAGCTTCAATGGAATCTATTAACACAGAAACACTGGAATGTGCTCAAGACTCTGCGTCCATTGCTAAGATTGCCAAGTTAGAGACACCAGAAGAAGGAAAGGATAAACGGGACGAGTTAGATTCATTGAGCACTACCGACAAGTATGAAATAAAAGAGGGCAGTTTAACGAGTGCAAAGTTTGCTTCGTTGGAAGGGAAAGTGACGAAAAACACTCTGAATGCGATAAAAGAAATGGGCTTCGAAAATATGATGGAGATTCAAGCAAAAAGCATTCCGACTCTGCTTGATGGAAAAGATTTAATTGGAGCAGCACGTACTGGAAGCGGAAAAACACTGGCTTTCCTGGTGCCAGCAATTGAGCTTGTTTATAAATTGAACCCGAAACCACATAATGGAACTATCTGCGTTGTTTTGTCTCCTACTCGAGAACTATCAATGCAAAGTTTTGGTGTTCTGGAAGAGTTGATGAAGTTCCACAGGATGACATACGGAATCGTTATGGGTGGCACGAACCGATCAGCAGAATCTCAAAAATTAATAAAAGGAGTAAATATTCTGATAGCGACTCCTGGACGTTTGCTGGATCACATGACAAATACCAAAGGATTCTTGTACCACAACTGTGCGTGCCTAGTTATTGATGAAGCCGACAGAATTCTGGAGGTGGGGTTCGAGCATGAAATGAAGCAGATCGTGAAGATGCTTCCAAAAGCGCGGCAGACTATCCTGTTTTCAGCCACGCAGACCAAGAAGACGGAAGATCTAGCAAGAATATCTATCAAGCATACCCCTGTTTATGTTGGTGTCGATGATAAGCGAACTGTTGCTACCGCTGAAGGATTAACGCAAGGATATGTTGTTGTTCAATCAGACAAACGGCTCTTGTTGTTGTTTACATTCTTACGAAAGAATATGAACAAAAAAGTCATGGTGTTCTTTTCATCGTGCTTGTCTGTCAAGTATCATTATGAATTGTTCAACTTCATTGACCTCCCTTGTGAATCGATCCACGGTAAGCAGAAGCAGGCTAAACGGACTTCGACTTTTTTTAACTTCTGCAAAGACGAAAAAGGCATTTTGCTGTGTACAGATGTAGCCGCGCGTGGTCTAGACATCCCGGAAGTTGATTGGATTGTTCAGTATGATCCACCTCAAGATCACAAAGAGTATATTCATAGAGTTGGAAGAACTGCTCGCGGGGTGAACGGAAGAGGAAACGCTTTGTTGGTTTTGCGTCCAGAAGAGCTGTCGTTCTTGAAAAAACTTACTCAAGCCAAGGTTCCTCTGAACGAGTTCGATTTTGAATGGTCCAAGATACAGAATATTCAACCTGGTCTGGAAAAGTTAATCAGCAAAAATTATTATCTCCACAAATCAGCCACTGCGGCTTTCAAATCTTACGTCAGAGCGTATGCCAGCCACTCCTCCAAAGACATTTTTGATATCACAACATTGGATTTGAAGTTGGTAGCCAAGTCTTTCGGTTTTGAGACACCGCCCTACGTTGACATAAGCGTTGGTAGCAGCAAAACGTTCAAACAGCATAAGAAAATGATGTCGGAGAAAAAGACTGGAAAACAGAAAATTTTCAAAAACATTTCCAAGAAATGATGTTTTATTATGAACAGTTCGTAGTGATTGATTTTGAACGGGGGAAAATTTTGACATTATTTGTTCTATTGTCATTGATTCGAGATTTAAAAGTTTCAAGATCACGATGTTTTTATTCATATATTGGCATTATTTTGAACAACTAACTTAGCTATGGTTTCACTTGCTTTGAAACGAACGCAAATTTTAATGCCATAATCGGCGCTTAGGCTAATATATTAGTCTGAATGACTAGACCTATTCGATTAAAGCCGGCACAGAACTTTGCTTCTACCTAGTTTAAGTTTTCAGTAGCTGACTAAAATGGACAGGTACAAGACTAGAAATCGAACAATTACCACCGAGCTTAGTTTATTGTTTTTGTATCGTCCTTGAGTGACGTATTTCTGGCCAAACTATGAGTTAAGAACCTTAAGAACCTATGAGTTAACGGAATTTAAGAGTGTTTTACATTAAGAAAGTGTGAATGAAACAATTGTGAACTATCATGTCAAGATATTTTCTGTGATTTGGACTATACAGTCTTGCTTAGTGTGTTTTCATACATGCATGCGTTTACAAAATACAATTTATATTGACTCGATGTAGTGGGGAATGCTTGGAAAAGTTGTTATTTACGGGACTTATCATCTGACCCGATAGAAATAAGCAATTTTTCGTCATTCCCTTTGTTTTGAGAAAGTGAGACAGAATGGGAGCTAGTAATATCCCTTATATCTTCACTATAATCAAGTTAACCGCGCAAGGGAAACGAAGTTATATTTTTCCGTTTGAAAATAGAAACAAAGTATCCCTCTTTTCAAACGCGGAGGAAAATTATAACTTAGTTCCCCTTAGTTAACGGGCTGCTCTTATTTAACAATCGGACTGGACAAAAAATAACAATTAATGACTAAACGCAAAATTTCATTTCGACTCCAATTGCACGACGCCTTATTTCATGGAAATAGGTTATGGATTAGAAAATTTCTCTATTGATCAGTTTTGTAAAACCAACGATCAAGAAACTTTCTTAGTCTTAATTGACACTAGAAACTTCAAATGACTCAAACGGGAAAAATCGAGTCTTAGTTATTAGATAATTCAGGGAATGCACCGGAAATTCAGAACTCAAGCTCGGTCCTTCGCTTCTCAGTTGCTCGCCTTCCTTCGGTTTCCTAGAACTTTTTCTAAACTAAGCTGAGTGCGCACATTTTTCGCGTGACGTGCATTTCTGTGACTGAGAAAATCAACGGTTAAGTTCAATCAGCGCTAAAAGGAAAAGGTTTTTGAAATTTTTCAAGTTATTCGTAGATTTATGTTAGAACTAGAATCTAGGTTTCCTGAGGGTTTTAGTGTTTAGCTCGAGGGCCCCATCGCCCGTGCTGCGTAAAATCTTAAGTAGTTGCTAAGTTGGATCTATTCTGTTTTGCTCACCCCCAGCTTAGTGGGCTTATTTCTTTTATGCCCTCGGGCGCACTGCTATTATTTACATAGTAACGTGCTATGTAACAACATAAAATTTAAAACTGGGGGCGTAAAAACACGGGGCGAAAACAATAGATCAGCTAAGTTTTATGTTCTAACTTATTTAGAGAACCAAGGAATCAAAAAAGTTGACCTTAAAGTTTCATATCTTTGTCGTGTTTGAATGTTGTACAACTGACTTTTGATCTTTTCCGTTTGTGCTCCCAAAAGTTATGCATCCCACAGTTAGCGAGCACGTGTCATTACCATTACAGTAAATCATGTTGAAACAAAATGGCAAATGCGTCCGGGGTCTGCAAATAATATGCACCCACTAAGCTAGGGGAAGGGAGCTGAAGCACAAACGGAAAAAATCCTTGGCCTTTATTCAATTTCAATTTAAGTACTTATATATTCCTAATCTATATCACAATTTCTAAGGGGATATCCTTATTTTCAATTTCGGATTTAAAAGAACAATGGGAATAGTTAGGGCGTTAGGTTTCTGCAAAACAACAAATTTGCGCCGAAAACTTATCAGGTTTAATATAGCACGTGCTGCCTGCCATGCTTTTTTTTGCCAAAGTACCTAAGATTAACTTGCTAACTTGGGCCTGCCTTCACGCAAAAAAGCTTGGCTCTGTTACAGTTTTTTTTTATTTGGAATCGCCATTTTTTAAATTTTAGAGCGTAAACGTATTTTGCTTCACGAGCTGTGGAAGGGTAAAATACATCACGGGATCTACTCTCCCCCCGAGCTTAGTGTGCATATAACTTTTGCGCCCCCTCTCCCCGGGCACCTGCTATATTTTTACTTGGGAACTTGCTACATAACAACACATAATTTGTAAGGGGGACCTAAAGAACACGGGGAGCCAAAACAATAGATCATAACGTTGTACCCCAGTATTTGAAAATTAGATCGCATTTTGATACCCTATCATAAGATAAAAAGTGAAACTTTTCATGCGTTTTGGGGTCTTCCCATTGTAGCGACGAATGAAATTAAAAGCCTCAGCAAGCTGGTAGTTGTATCTTGTGACCACTAGGTTGGGGGGGGGGGGGGGGTACCAGAATTTTTCTCTACAACGGGCTTTAAAGTGCGCAAAATGTTCAATGCATGTATAGTTTAATATAGCACGTGTTGCTTCATGCGAACAACTGCAGATTAATTTGCTAAATTGGGCATACTTTTAGTGCCTAATTATCTGAACCTGAATTTTAAAATAAATTGTACTGTCGAAATTTAGATTAGATCCGATTGCGCCGCGTTTGACTCTCACTTAATTTAAGTGAGATTGCGCCGCGTTTGCAAGTTCGTTAAGTAAAGCTGTAAACTTTACTTTTGAACTTAGGAATTGGCGTCGCGAATGACTAGTTGAGTTTCTGAGTAAGCTTTTGAAAAGCAATTTACTAATTTTAATTGCAACTGAGAATTGACAGCACAAATGAATGAAAATAAACTTACAAATTAAATCAGAACAGGAAGTTAGAGTGATCATATGTTGATCACTCGACAAGACAGGAGTTCAACATTTGTTTATGATGTGAACAGACAGTTTCCTGTCTTAAAATACGAGCAAAATTAAAATATGATCAAATCTTCTGAAATAAAATGAAGGTAAAGTGAACTAAATTACTGCCCTTGAAATAAGGAAGTTCAACTAAATACGGCAATGGATATTTATGTTAATATCCAGTCCTTATGACATTTCCCACCTTTGTGGAGAAATGAAGAAACATATAGTAAATAAAGTAAGAAAATTAGTACTTATTTACCGGTTTAATATCAATAAAATTTTATTGCAATAAAAAACATATAGTTTGTCAAAGATTAGCGATGTTTTAATTAGAATCCTCTTCCTGCATTGTTCCGCCTCATGTATTGTCATGTCTCTCTGTATTGTTTGGATGCAGATCAATTGACCATCTTTCGTTTGGATTGCGGGGAGATGCTGTACCAATGAAAGCTGTATCCGTAATTGGTATTGCAGAAGAGTAGCCATGATTTAATTGTACATTTTCTACAATCATTTGAGTTTGTTGGCTCGTTGACTTTTTCTGTTTTGTTTTCTGTTTTTTGCCTCTAATTGAAGAAGAATCAGATTCTGACGTATCGCTAATTGGCGCTGACGTAGTGGGTTGAGTCGGGGGCGCTGTCATTGGCTGATCTGGGCTCAAGCGGAGATCCTGCGATAGATCGGGTAGATCTTCAAAGGCATCGTCATATTTTGGATTGCGCTTTGGTATGCACATTTTGAGAGAGTTTTCGCAACCTTACTTGCTTTGGAGATACACGATCTTGCAAAAAGAATTAATGCTAACGTCAACTTGTTGATTTCTTGACCGTTTAATCTTTTTGCTGCCAAGATTTTCCTGCAGCGAATCCTTTTTGTGATTCTGGATCTTTCTACTCAAGAGTTTTTTATTTGTTTTGGCTGGACTTCGCTCCGCATATTGTGCTAAATCTTCATCCCTTTCATGTTTTGTGCCGAACTTTGCAATGTCGGAATTTCGGACTGTGACCTCTGGTTTGTTCGGCTCTATGTTGACGCTGGTCGTGGGGCTAAGTTTTCCAACCGTATTTCTGGGAGCCAGAACCTCATATAGTCCGTCCAGGTTTCTTTTTTGTCCTTTTGAGGCATGGATTTTTTGGGCAGATTTAACATGAACGCTGCGCTCAGTACGAGGAATTGGTCTTGAGATCCCTTCCTATTACATTAGTCGACTCTCGTCATCCTGGACTTCCTTCTGCATAGAATGAGTTTTGGCGTTCGCGGCGCAAGTGACTTTCTCTAAGTCGATATCTGAGCACATTCGTGTGTCAGTTCACTATGTGTCAGATAAGTAAGACTGTCCTGGGATTGTATCCTTGTCTAAATAATATTTTATTATAATTAAGATTTTTACTATTTGCGTTGGTTGTAATATTAGATGCTGGTGTGTTACACTTCCTGTGAGAATGTGCCTCAAATGTTGTTATTTTAGTTAATTCTTGTTTTTCAATTCTTAGTTTTTACATAATTGTTTGTATAGCAATTTGTAAAGTGAATATTTCTTTTCAGTTGAGCTTTCATGCATGATAACTGTCTTTTACGATTTGAATAAGGAGTTTTACAAGTCCAATTGCCTTATGATCATGTGCCGGAGCCTTAGCTGCTTCAATTTCTGGAACAAAATTCTTAAAACTTTCTACCTGTTAAACACCTAGCCTGCTGTGATCTAATTGATCTTGGGACTCCGTGAGATATATATATATATATATATATATATATATATATATATAATACATATATATATATATATATATATATATATATATATATATATATATATATATATATATGTATATGTATATATATATATATATATATATATATATATATATATTTATATATATATGTATATATAGGTACATATATATATATATATATATATATATATATATATATTATTGGCATTTGTACTGGATACTTAGAATTTATATTTTGTTATATTCGTTCTTCGTTAAGAATAGGATCGCCGAAATCTATTTGTAATTCTTTGTTTGGTTCAGTACAACTATCTAATGGTGACATTTTGCTATGTGGAATCACTTGTTTTAAATTCTTACTGATATCCGTGAAGGCGTTGAACTCTTTAGCTTTTGTTAGTATATCGCGATGGATATATGGCATCAAAATGTTTTGGGCGAGCGATAACATCGCGAAACTTCCTGGGTGAGTTGAATGGATATCTTCAAGAACTGTGTCCCTAATTGCCTTTAGAATGGGAGTTCTTTCGTCAAGGCAGAGGCAACCATGTTTGAGACTTATCGCTCTCCAATATGAGTGGATGCAAGGGTTGATGTCCTTCAATTGGGTCTCATCATTCCTTAGTACGCAATCGCAGACTTTCTTTAATTTTGCAATTTTCCCCCTAGTATTGCTAAGATTTTCTTGCCGAACACTCTATTGTGTATGACAATCTTAGGTCCTCTGCTGTATCCAAAAGACTTGTTGAGGTGTTGTATCCGTCGTTGAAGTTTTGGTTGTCCTGGGTGTTGTATTCGTTGGAGAGATATCAGAAATTTGTTGGGGTTGTTTTTTTAAATTTTCATCGAAGCATTTTTGGTGAAGATATGATTGGGGTCAATTTGGTGTGTTTACTTGAGAAAGAATTATGGGCAGAAAGCGAGTTATTTTCTGGTAGTTGGTATTTATAGTAGGAATTTTTGATTTTCGCGCTTAATTTAGATATTTTGTGGTGATTAGTTAAATTGATTGGTATCAAATATGGGATTTACTGGGCATAATTGTTCAGATTGTTCACTTTCTTTACTGTCTGACTGACTTCTGCAAGACATTTACAGTGAATTTGCTAGTGAAATTTTATTTTTTCAATGGCACATTTAGCAAATTGTGGTTTAGAATGTGATAAAAGCATTTGCGGCGCGATTGACGTTTTTGAATTAATTTCCTTGCCACTAAGTGGTAGTGTAAATTGTAAGACATGACGATGAGGATTTCGAATGTTGTGATCATGATGTAGTCAACTTATTATTCAATTGTAAACTTTTGCTTTTAGAGATAGGTGTTTGCAGAGCAAATGATTTGTTTAGTTTTGAACTGGGAGTATTTGGTTTTATAATGGTGTTTAATTTTTGTCATACTGATGATGTAGGTTGAATAGTTTGTTTAAATGAGTGTCGAACTTTAGAAATTGTTAAAACCACAGAATGTTCATCATGTGCCAAGATTTTCTTTGCTTGTGCAAAAGGGATTCGGGAGAAATAATCAACTAGACCCATTTTTGCTCCTGGCATGTGGTCTATGGAAAAATTGTAGGGAAGCAATCTTTCGATGCAGCGCGAGAGTCGACTGTTGTAGCATTTGTTCGAACGATTTTCTTTTAGTATTGATAAAAGAGCTCTGGTCAGTAATCACTGTAAAGTCTTTATCATAAAGATAATTGAAATAGTCGATAGACCATACAATTCCCAGTAGTTCTGGCTCATTTGCACTACATCGTTCTTTTGTGGTATTTACAGAACGAGAGACGTGAATGCAACAGGTTTGCATCCGTCTGGGGTGTTTGGAAGTGCTCCACTAAGTCCAGAACTCGAAGCCTCGCACTTTAACTTCCAATTTATGATAATGGTGACAATTTTAAGTACTTGTGTTTTGTGTTTGACTCGGTCCATACAAATTTTGCAGATTTTTAGGAATGGTCATAGTGGATGGCAGCGTTATGTTAAATATGGTATGAATTTAATTATGTAATGTACTGAACCAAGAAATCGTTATCGCTTAAGTTTATTTGGAATTGGGATTGGTAACATATTGGATGTTTTGCTTTCGAGTGGCGAAATACCTTTTTGGGTAAATTTGTAACCGAGCCATTCTATTTCTAACTTAGCAGAATGCCATTTCTGGAGATTGATGCCTAAGATGTCCTCATTTAACTTTGTTAACATTTAGTAACATAATTAATATGGTCGGGTTCTGATTCAGTACCAACTAATAAAATAACGTCTAGGAAACAATACTTATTTTGAAGGCCTATAAGTGTGTATGCCATTGCTTTTTGGAATTCTGCTGGAGAGTCCATATGTCACGGAGGCCATAAAAACCAGTTTTAAATCTATATGTATCTGTTGAATCACCGCAAATGAAAATAAAATTACAGGGTTTTGCAGTGTCGTTAAGTAAATGTAATTTAATGTATGTATATTGAAAGTCTAGGGTTGAAAAATATGCATTCTAGCCGTTTTGTGTATTTGTTGAATGTTGAGAAATTGAGTCATTTGAAGTTTCTATATTGGGCTTTTGATTTTTACTATTTGAATTGGTTTGTTGAGGACTTCAGAATCTACTAAATTTATGGATTAATCTTTACTGTACTTATGATAAGTGAAATGAAATTTCAATCAGAGCAACTTGTCAGGTTTTCGATATGGTCCCCTTTTTGCAATCGGTCAAGTTCAGCAGTGACTCTGAAACTTCGATTTAACAATGCGTGTCTTTGATAGTCCAATTAGGGAAATTGCGACGCGATAGCTTGTTTTACTTTGCATGTAGAATTATATATAGTGTTAAAACATTTACCCCTTTTTAATTGTTATCGGTCAGCTGCTTTTCCAAGAGTACTGAAGAGGTCCCGACCTTTGATGTATTTGTGATCATCCTCTACCACAGTAAGACGTGCAACCTCACACGTTCAATCATTGTACTGTAATAGCGAGTTTCCCTAGGACCGTGATTGGTTCATTTGAGAAAGTTTTGAGGTCCTTCTCGTCTGCTGAGGCAATCCATCGAGCTGTTGGGGTTCTCTTTAGGAAGTTTTTATCAAATGTTTTGATTATAATGGTACAAACGCTGCCGAAGTCAATCATTGAGATTGAGGGAATTTTTGCAAACTGTACTTTTTCATTGAGTGGTTCGAGTTTAATTACCGTTTCAGTCCAAATAGCTGAGGCATAGTTATCAGAATCACTGTCTTAATTTGAGTACTGTACTTGTTTATACAGTTCTCTGTAGCTGGTTATGTAGCTTACTGACTCTTCGTCATCACTTTTATCAGGTGTTGATTCAATCTGATTGACGTCAGTGTGTTGGGGCGGTGATGTTGGGGATTGAGATTTTTAAAGTTTTCTGCACTTTTTTTGGAAAATGGTTTAGGTTTCCAGTTGTTACATTTGTTTTCTTTTGCTGGGCAGGTTTAACGTTGATTGTAAGTCCATCACTGACCGCAATTTGCAAAGCTGCTAGTGAATTGGTATTGATTAGAGGCATTTGCGTTGCGATTGTAACCTTGTTGTTGGTATTTTGTGGTGCGATTTTGATTTTGAAAGTTGCTATCTATATGCACAGATTGAGTGTTGTTATTGTTCAGATTTTGGTAATTCCTTTGCTGATTTTGGACTCCCATTTCCACGTGAATTGCTATTTCCAATGCTTTAGTTGGTGACAACGTTTCCTTGGAGCTCTCTTTGCGTGTCGCGATCCAACATATTCAGTATGAATCTTTCGCGTATTAGTGTTGTCTCTTTGTCACCTAGACTGCGTCACCATCTCCGCTTGTTCAATGTGTTTCCTGTAAAAGCTCTTGACAGATTCTCTTTGCTGTAGTTTTGAAAAAGACGAATCTGTCGTTTTTAAAATTACGGTTTTTTTAGGAAAGAATCTTCCATGGCACGCTATAGTTCTTTCATCGGTTCCTTTTCAATAAGAAAATGTGGGTGCTTACTTTTGAAGATTCTACGACCTTCTGTGCCAATGCCAAAGTAGAAGAGTGAAATAGCCTCTCGATCGCAGATATCCCATGGTTTGTCTCCACAAAGAATGCCGATTTCGTCAAACTTTTTGTGTCTGTTCTTTTTGTATCTCTTGCTTGTGTGTGGCTTCCTACAGGCTCCTCGTATACAGTTTTGGTGGATATGTGACTCCTGAGGATGGTCCGTTGAGAAGAACATCAAGTTGAATTCACTCTCTTGATAGCAAGGCGAGTTTCCTTTGTTGAGGCTACTTCTCCAACGAGAGGTGGTGTAATTTTTGCCTTCTCACAGAAGGCATCTATGTGAAGAGGGGTTTTTCTTGTATCGACTGCTGACTGCGCCATGCTGTACTGTCGAAGTTTAGATTAGATCCGATTGCACCGCATCTGACTCTCACTTAATTTAAGTACGAGATCACGCCGCGTTTGCAAGTTCGTTAAGTAAAGCTGTAAACTTTACTTTTGAACTTAGGAATTGGCGTCGCGAATGACTAGTTGAGTTTCTGAGTAAGCTTTTGAAAAGTAATTTACAAATTTTAACTGCAACGGAGAATTCACAGCAGAAATGAAATAATGAAACAATTTACAAATTAAATCAGAATAGGAAGTTTGAGTGATCATAAGCTGATCACGCGGCGAGACAAGAACTTAACATTTGTTTATGATCTGAGCAGAAAGTTTCCTGTCTAAAACTTGAAAAAATGAAAATATGATCAATTTTTCCAACTGAAATAAAATGAAGGTAAAATGAACTTAATTTCTTCCCTTCAAATAAAGAAGTTAAACTGAATACGGTAATGGTTATTTGTATTAATATGCAGTCCGTGTGATATAAGTCGTAGTGAGGCTCACTAGATTTAGTGTCCTGACACAAAGTCGTGTGGCATCTGCACTGTAACTGGCACGTGCGTTTGCCCTGACACAACACTGGCGGGCTAAAAAGAAGGGGATCTATTCTGCTTAGGCCCCCCAGCTTAGTGAGCATAAAAATTTATGCTCACTAAGCTGGGGGGCCTAAGCAGAATAGATCCCATTCTTTTTTTAGCCCGCCGGTGTTCTGTGTCAGGGCAAACGCACGTGCCAGCTACAGACCACCAGGTGATCTGCATAGAATTTAAATTTGCAGCCTGAATTTCTAGTAACTTCGCCCAGGTCCGCTATGTAGAGGCTATAAGCAGAAGTGACAATTTGTCGCCTTTTTGTACACCAGAGGTTGAAAGGATTTGTCGGAGTAGGACCCCATTTGTGTGATTTGGATCCTGGTGTCTCTCAGAATGGAGGAGACTCGATTTAAGACTCTGGGTGGTGCTCTGATTAGGTGAAGGTTTTCAAGTGAGCGTGATCTCCCTATGCTATCAAATGCCTTTTGGAGGTCAATTAAAACGCAATAATAACGGGATATTGTTGCGATGCAATAATCAACGTTCCTTTCAACCTCTTGAACTGCTTGAATTGTGATCCGTTTCTCTCTGAATCCAAATTGCGATTCTGCCCGAGGTCGAATTTTTGGGTCTCCCATTATAGCCCCCCCAGCTTAGTGGTCACATAACCTATACCCCCCCCCCAAATCATGGTATTTATACCATAATGGGGGCTATAAATTAATGGGGGGTTATAATGGGAAAGACCCGAGGGTCTTTCCCATTATAGCCCCCCCCCCCCCCCCGCTTAGTAGTCAGATAACCTAGAACCCCCCAATCATGGTAGTTATACCATAATGGGGGGCTATAATTTCATGGGGGTGGTGCTATAATGGGAAAGACCCAAATTTTTGGACCCAAATTTCTGGGGGTCACAAATAGTGTTGACAATAAACTTGAGTTGGATTTTGTGAGCTCTGATACTTATAATAAGGTGTTCAAACTTTGGGTCTTCATGAAATTACAGACCCCCATTATGTAACATGAGGACGATTAAAGGTTATCTGACCACTGAGCGGGGAAGCTTTAATGGGAAAGTGGAATTCTTCCGTTTGTGCCCCCCCGCCAGCTGATTGGGTGCATATTACTCCCCAGGCGCACGTGCCAAATTTTTACATAATGATTTTCTATGAATGACACGTGCTCTGTAAAGGAGGGAGTCATAACGTACGGGGCGGGGTACTAGTCCCGAAACATTTCGCCAGAACTTTTTCACTGGTGCCCCCCCCCCCCCCCCCCACAGAACCTTATGCTCCGCCCATTTAAAGAGCACATGCCATTTCACAGTAAATCATTGTAAAAATATGGGATCTATTCTGTTCCCCCCAGCTAAGTAAGCATAAATTTTTTTGACCCCCAGGCTCACGTGCTATTTTCTTAAATAGTAACGTGCTAAATAACATAGCAATAATTTGTAACTGGGGCTCATAAAAACACTGGGGGGGCGAAACAAAATAGATGTAAAGAATGGATCTACATAATTTTGTACCCCAGTATTCGAAAATTAGATCTCATTGTGTGGAAATATGGCACGTGCGTCTGGGGGGAAATATGGCACGTGCGTCAGGCGCATACGCGAATTTTTTACACAGTAATGTGCTGTTTATCAACATACAGGGCAGGGATCTATTCTGTTTTGCCCCCCCCCCCCTACCGCCCCAGCTTACTGAACATAAATCTGTTATGACCCTCAGGCGCACGTGATATTTTCTTTCATAGTAACGTGCTATATAACAACAGGGGGTCATAAAAACACTGGGGGGCCGAAACAGAATAGATTCACATACAGTTTGTCATTGGGGGCGTTAAAACACTGGGGGGGGGGGGGGGTATTGTTTGCATATTGTTTGCACCCCCTCCCCCGAAACTTAGGGGTGCATAAGGTACTGGGGGGGGGGGGGACAAAGAACACGAAAATCAATATATAGCAGGTGCTGCTTCAGCTGCGTTTTGACCATTTAACTTAAGTATTATTGGCTAATTTGGTCTGATTTGTGCGTCTGATTACTTTTTTCCCAGGATTTATGTACTTTAAGTTACGCTTAAAATGATGGTTTCTGCTGAGTGAGGCGTGTCAAAATTTCGCAGAGAAGGCATCCTTAGCTCAAGAGCACTTGTTAACGTATTTAATGTGCGAAAACGGATGTGGACAATGCATGAGAGAGTAAGTTCCCTTGAATGTTTTTGGTATCTCTTGATATTGAGCGAAGTAAAATCTCACCCAGATAATTTAAATGCGTAAACACAAACACCTTCTGTTCTGTTACAGTGTTGTTATTTGTGATCCTCATCAGATACTGTTTTAAAGCGTAAACGTATTCTTTTTTGCTTCACGAGCTGAGGAGGGGGGGAGGGGGGTAGATCAAAAATTTCATTGTAATTCCAGATCTTTTCCCTTTGTGCCCCCCAGTACGTTATGCTCTCCCAGTTACAGAGCACGTGACACTACATAGTAAATCATCATGTAAAAATATGGCACGTGCGTCCGGGGGGGGGGCAAATAATATGCACCCACTAAGCTGGGGGAGCCACAAACGAAAAATATCCTTAATTCTTTATCTGAGATTAAAACCGCCCTGAAGTGGAGAAAGATAGGCTTCGCTGTTCCAATGATTTATTGAGTTAATAATTCATCAAAAACTGAGTTAGAAAGCTTGACAGGATAGAGGACCAAAAATAGTTCTGTTTATCGTCGGACTCTAATTTAAACCCCCATTCTATTGCTTGCAAAGCAAGTCTGTCGACATTTCTGTGAAAGCTGAAAAATTCATATTAATCCGAAATCTGCCCGTTTTTTTGGCTGCTGGGATCTCTTATGTTTTTCCCCCCAGTGTTTTTTATGACCCCCAGTTACAAATTATATGTTGTTATATAGCACGATACTATGTAAGAAAATAGCACGTGCGTCTTGGTGTCATAAAAGATTGATGCTCACTAAGCTGGGGGGGGGGGGGGGGGGGGAGGGACAGAATAGATTCGCCTGCTCTATCACAAATCCGTCCAAGCTGAAGACAACAGTTATTGTTAACAATAAACTTGAGTCGGATTTTGTGAACTCTGATACCTATAATAAGGTGTTAAAACTTTGGGTCCTCATGAAATTACAGACCCCCTGGGGACTATAGGTTATCTGACCACTGGGCGGGGAAGCTTTAATGGGAAAGCGGAGCTTTTCCTTTTGTGCCCCCCCCCCAGCTTAGTGGGTGGATTTTACTCCCCAGGCGCACGTGCCAACTTTTCACAATGATTTACTATGAATGACACGTGCTCTGTAAATGAGGGAGGCATAACCTACTGGGACGTATTTGTTCCGAAACATTTCCCGGGAACTTCTCCGCTGGTGCTCCCCCACAGAACGTTATGCTCCGCCCAGTTAAAGAGCACATGCCGTTTCACAGTAAATCATTGTAAAAATATAGGATCTATTCTGTTTCGTCCCCACCCCTAGCTTAGTAAGCATAAATTTTATTTGACCCCCAGACGCACGTGCTACTTTCTTACATAGTAACGTGCTATGTAACCATGTAATTTGTGACTGGGGGTCATAAAAGCACTGGGGGGTCGAAACATAATAGATCCAAAGTATGGCATGTGCGTCGAAAAGGGGGTGCAAGTAATTGACCCACTAAGCTTGGGAGCACAAACGGAAAATATCCTTAATTTTTCATTTGCGATTAAAAACGCCCTGAAGTGTAGATAGGCCTCGCTGTTCCAATGACATCCGTTCCGCTGAGTGGTTGGATATTACTCCCCAGGCGCACGTGCCAAATTTTCACAATGATTTACTATGAATGGCACGTGCTCTGTAAAGGAGGGAGGCATAACCTACTGGGACGTATTTGTTCCGAAACATTTCCCGGGAACTTCTCCGCTGGTGCTCCCCCACAGAACGTTATGCTCCGCCCAGTTAAAGAGCACATGCCGTTTCACAGTAAATCATTGTAAAAATATAGGATCTATTCTGTTTCGTCCCCACCCCTAGCTTAGTAAGCATAAATTTTATTTGACCCCCAGACGCACGTGCTACTTTCTTACATAGTAACGTGCTATGTAACCATGTAATTTGTGACTGGGGGTCATAAAAGCACTGGGGGGTCGAAACATAATGGATCCAAAGTATGGCATGTGCGTCGAAAAGGGGGTGCAAGTAATTGACCCACTAAGCTTGGGAGCACAAACGGAAAATATCCTTAATTTTTCATTTGCGATTAAAAACGCCCTGAAGTGTAGATAGGCCTCGCTGTTCCAATGACATCCGTTCCGCTGAGTGGTTGGATATTACTCCCCAGGCGCACGTGCCAAATTTTCACAATGATTTACTATGAATGACACGTGCTCTGTAAAGGAGGGAGTCATAACGTACGGGGCGGGGTACTAGTCCCGAAATATTTCGCCAGAACTTTTTCGCTGGTGCCAACCCCGAGAACCTAATGCTCCGCCCATTTAAAGAGCACATGCCATTTCACAGTAAATCATTGTAAAAATATGGGATCTATTCTGTTCCCCCCCCCCCCCAAGTAAGCATAAGTTTTTTGACCCACAGGCTCACGTGCTATTTTCTTACATAGTAACTTGCTAAATAATATATGATTTGTAACTGGGGGTCATAAAATCACTGGGGGGGGGGCGGGCGAAACAGAATAGATGTAAAGAATGGATATACATAATTGTTTACCCCAGTATTCAAAAATTAGATCTCATTGTGTGAAAATTTGGCACGTGCGTCTGGGGGGTGCAAATAATATGCACCTACTGAGCTCTGTTGGGGGGGGGGCAAATGAAAAAGAAATATTATGTTCTGCCCTAGCAGAGTGAGCTTATACCATTTTACACCCCTCACGCGATTTTTTTACACAGTAACGTGCTGTTTATCAACATACAGGGATCTATTTTGTGTTCCCCCCAGCTTACTGTGCGTAAATCTGTTATGACCCCCAGGCGCACGTGATATTTTCTTACATAGTAGCGCGCTATATAACAAAATATAATTTGTAACTGGGGGTCATAAAAACACTGGGGGGGGGGCCGAAACAGAATAAAGTCAGTTTGTAATTGGGGGCGTAATGGGGGGGGCAAAACAGAATAGATCAGAAATTGCTGATTTTTTCCGTTTGTGCCCCCAGCTCAGTGCTGGGTTCATATTGTTTGCACCCCTCCCCCGAAACTTAGGGGTGCATAAGTTACTGGGGGGGACAAAGAACACGAAAATCAATATATAGCAGGTGCTGCTTCGGCTGCGTTTTGACCATTTAACTAAAGCATTATTTGCTAATTTGGTCTGATTGGTGCGTCTGATTACTTTTTTCCCAGGATTTATGTATTTCAAGTTACGCTTAAAATGATGGTTTCTGCTGAGTGAGGCGTGTCAAAATTTCGCAGAAAAGGCATCCTTAGCTCAAGAGCACTTGTGAACGTATTTAAGGTGCGAAAACGGATGTGGACAATGCATGAGAGAGTAAGTTCCCTTGAATGTTTTTGGTATCTCTTGATATTAAGCGAAGTAAAATCTCACCCAGATAAATTAAATGCGTAAACACAAACACCTTCTGTTCTGTTACAGTTTTGTTATTTGTGATCCTCATCAGATACTGTTTTAAAGCGTAAACGTATTTTTTTTTGCTTCACGAGCTGAGGGGGGGGGAGGGGGGGTAGAGCAAAAATTTCATTGTAATTCCAGATCTTTTCCCTTTGTGCCCCCCAGTACGTTATGCTCTCCCAGTTACAGAGCACGTGACACTACATAGTAAATCATCATGTAAAAATATGGCACGTGCGTCCGGGGGGGGGGGGGCAAATAATATGCACCCACTAAGCTGGGGGAGCCACAAACGAAAAATATCCTTAATTCTTTATCTGAGATTAAAACCGCCCATTTTATAGCTTGCAAAGCAAGTCTGTCGACGTTTCTGTGAAAGCTGAAAAATTCATATTAATCCGAAATCTTCCCGTGTATTGGCTGCTGGGATCTCTTATGTTTCGCCCCCCATCGTTTTTTATGACCCCCAGTTACAAATTATATGTTGTTATATAGCACGTTACTATGTATGAGAATAGCAAGTGCGTCTTGGTGTCATAAAATATTGATGCTCACTAAGCTGGGGGGACAGAATAGATTCGCCTGCTCTATCACAAATCGGTACAAGCTGAAGACAACAATTCTTGTTGACAATAAACTTGAGTTGGATTTTGTGAACTCTGATACCTATAATAAGGTGTTAAAACTTTGGGTCTTAATGAAATTACAGACCCCCTGGGGACTATAGGTTATCTGACCACTGGGCGGGGAAGCTTTAAAGGGAAAGCGGAGCTTTTCCTTTTGTGCCCCCCCCCCCAGTTGAGTGGGTGGATATTACTCCCCATGCGCACGTGCCAAATTTTCAAAATGATTTACTATGAATGACACGTGCTCTGTAAATGAGGGAGGCATAACGTACTGGGACGTACCTGTCCACAAACATTTCCCGGGAACTTCTCCGCTGGTGCTCCCCCACAGAACGTTATGCTCCGCCCAGTTAAAGAGCACATGCCGTTTCACAGTAAATCATTGTAAAAATAAAGGATTTATTCTGTTTCGCCCCCCCCCACCCCCACACCTAGCTTAGTAAGCATAAATTTTTTATGACCCCCAGACGCACGTGCTACTTACTTACATAGTAACGTGCTATGTAACATCATGTAATTTGTGACTGGGGGTCATAAAAAGCACTGGGGGGCGAAACATAGATCCAAAGTATGGCATGTGCGTCGAAAAGGGGGTGCAAGTAATATGACCCACTAAGCTTGGGAGCACAAACAAAAAATATTCCTAATTCTTCATCTGCGATTAAAAACGCCATGAAGTGTAGATAGGCCTCGCTGTTCCAATGACATATTGGGTTAATAATTCATCAAAAATTGAATTAGGGAGCTTGACAAGATAGAGGACCAAAAGTAGTTTTTGTTTATCGTCAAACTGCAATCTAAACCACCCATTTTATAGCTTGCGAAGCAATTCTGTCGACATTTTTGAAAGCTGAAAAATTCAAAATAATCCGAAATCTGCTCCTTTATTGGCTGCTGGGATCTATTCTGTTTCGCCCCCCACCCGAGTGTTTTTTATGAACCCCAGTTACAAATTATGTTGTTGTACAGCACGTTACTATGTAAGAAAATAGCACGTGCGTCTGGGTGTCATACAAGATTGATACTCACTAAGCTGGGGGGGGAAACAGAATAGATCCGGCTGCCGTATCACAAAGCGGTCCAAGTTGAAGACAACAAATATTGTTGACAATAAACTTGAGTTGGATTTTGTGAGCTCTGCTACTTATAATAATGTGTTAAAACTTTGGGTCTTCATGAAATTACAGACACCATTATGTACAATGATAGGGACTATAGGTTATCTGACCACTGAGCGGGGAAGCTTTAATGGGAAAGCGGAGTTTTTCCGTTTGTGGCCCCCGGACAGCTGAGTGGGTGCATATTACTCCCCAGGCGCACGTGCCAAATTTTTACATAATGATGTTCTATGAGTGACAGAGAATGACATCCCTCTGTAAATGAGGGAGGCATAACGCACTGGGGGTCCTGGCCCCGAAACATTTCCCCAGAAGTTTTCCACTGGTGCTCCACCACAGAACCTTATGCTCCGCCAATTTAAAGAGCACATGCCATTTCACAGTAAGTCATTGTAAAAATATGGGATCTATTCTGTTTCGCCCCCTCCCAGCTTAGTAAGCATAATTTTGTTATGACCCCACGGCACACGTGCTATTTTCTTGCATAGTAACGTGCTATTTAACAACATGTAATTTGTAACTGGGGGGCAAAACAGAATAGATTCAAAATTTGGCATGTGCGTCGGAAATGGGGTGCAAATAATATGACCCACTTAGCTTGGGAGCACAAACGGAAAAGATGCCTTTGTTACGCCCATAAGCTAAAGAGCACGTGCTTTTAGATAGTAAAACAGTATGTAAAAACATGATTGATCTTTTCCGTTTGTGCCCCCCAAGTACGTTATGATCCCCCAGTTATAGAGCGCGTGCCATTACATAGTAAATCATTATGTAAAAATGTAGCACGTGCGTCTGAGGGGCATGGTGGTGCAAATAATATGCGCCCACTAAGCTGGGGGGGGGGGCACAAACGGAAAAAAATCCAACATGGCTTGGGGGGGTGTGGTGTAAATGAGACACACACAAAAGATAAGCTGGAGAGGGGGGCTTACACTATTCGAGGATTAAGCCAAAATTATGATGTGATTTGACTGCAGGTTCACCTATACTCGCTGAAAACTCTGTGCAAGTTTTAAACTCTAGCTCTGTATGACAATTTGGCACTCTAGAATCGGACAATGTAGAGATCGTGCTTTTATAATTTGTTCGTGAGTCTTTCAAAACTTTTTCCGCCTTGTGCCGCAGCTTAGTTTGCACCCCGAAGCGCAAGTACCATATTTTTACATAATGATTCACTGTGTAAAGGCACTTGCTCTGTAACGGGGGATGTATAACGTACTGGGGGGGGGCACAAACTGAACATATCCTCTTTTCAAATACACTTAGAACTGCTTGAAAAAGATAATTTGCATGTAGCTACTACACATGTGCTTGCTGCCGTGACACAGAATACCGAAACAGAAGAAGACGGAGGAGAAGTCCCAGGGGTCGAAGGAAACGACGCAAAAGACAATCCAGAGCAATGGCTCGAGACGAAGAAAACCCTGTCACGCCTGACAAAGAAACAGAAAATCTACAGAAGAGACAAATTTCGCAAAGTGTCACATCGGTTGCAGCAGCGTCTACGTGCTTTATTTGCGCTTTTCTGCTAATAACGACCCTCTGCATCTTAATATCTAAGTGTTCTCAAAGCGTAGAGACGAATCATGAAATTATAATGAAGAATTTTGTTGTAGTGACCACAATTGATGCCGGTAGATCTCAGGTTGACATTTTCGAGAGAACAAGACCCTCAAGTGAGAAGAATTTCTCGTTTAATTTTAGAACTTACTCTCTGACTTTCTGTTGTATACCCTACCCCCTACTACTCCCACTTCCCACATATTTTTCGTACCCTAAATTCCTCTCCTTCGCAATTTTAAGCAGCTAAACTTAATCGATGACACTTTACTACTACAAGTCAAGTGAAAAATGAAAAGTGCGTTAAAACTGGTGCCTCTGTTTAAAACTTCGTAGTGGAATAAATTAACCAGTAATGACGTCATCTGAAGCCTTTTTGGTTAGATTCTATGTTCCCATTCCACCAGGCCAGTACAAACCCCCCCCCCCCCCCCCCCTAATGATAAAGGTCGCGCCAGCTTAGTGCTTCAACTAGTCGTTCGAAAGCAGTTATTCCGACCTTTGTTGAATTTTTTATAGCCTTCTTTCGCACGTAATCAGTTGCTCCCAAACGAAGTATCTTGCAATTATTTGGGTCCTGTTGTTCAATAGCAGCGAAGCGATAGCGACTATTATTGGGGACATCACTCTTTCTTCGGCTTTTTCACGTCAGTGAGAAGTCAAATCACAGTGGTGATTTTGGTCACACTGAAATAGTAAAAGGAGCAAAAAATCGAGTAGGTTTGAGGTGTGATTTTTTTCAAAATACGTTTAAAGTGGAGAGAGAAATTGGTGTTTGAACAATTTGGCGGTTTTTGAGATGGATTTGACTTCTGTTTTCAAAGTTTCCTCTCCTTTAGTGCTTTTAAGACGGTACATAATTTGTGTTCTAGTTGTGCCTTCTTGCCTTTGCTTGAAGTCATTAAGGGACAGCTAAAACTTTATCTGACTTTGCCACTATTTGTTGCCATAAAATATTAGTGAATTTTAGATTTTGTCCCTTTTTAAAAATATCTATTGTCTTATTACTTAGTATCATCATTGATAGGTCTGATTAGGTGCTAATGAGGCATGAAAGAACTTAATTAATAATCTAAGGAGCGCTTGTCGTTTGAGAGCAATTCATCTTACGGTTTATGTTTTCTATTTTTTCAATCCTCCCTGTCTTTCTTTTTGGCTCTTTTTTTCTTTGTTTCCTCATTTTGATTTTAACTGCATGTAGACTTAAATAAAATTCTGCAAATGTTTTAATTTTCTGAAAAATTGTTTCCGCAATGGTCTTGCGAGCTTGCTAGTATAAGTTGAAAAGTCGAGACGCTGAGATCGTTTAACTGTGCTTTTTATTTTTGATGGAAGAAGAGAGAAGAGAAGGTCAATAAGGGCTAGGGCTTTCGCGAAATTGAACAGAGAGCAGCCACAACTTTGAGAGGGGACTGCTCAGCATTTCATGAGAGAATTGCGTTTTACGCAACTGCACTTTTGGCAAAATTTTAAGATGTTTTGTCCTTAACTCGGTCAGAGAATCAGATGAAGCCCGTGGGTCTCACGTAAAGTGAAAGCAGGCGATACAGTTGTCTTAGGATTTTTTTAAAAGAAGGTAGTTCCTTTTTAGACAGAATAGGATTCTTGTTCAACGAAGTTCTTGAGATGACTCTCGGCATTGTCAAGCTCATCTTTATAGTTAGTTTTGCAATGAACCTCATGGTTAGTTTCTTTACGAGCTATTGTATTACATACACAGCAAGGCTTAGTGTCTTTGAAATTGAATTGGTCAAGTTGTGGTTCTACAGATATCTTGACCTCATGATCGGGGACATGATTGGGGGCGAAAGTTATGGGTCACGGTACTCGTGTTGAATAAAAGAGGTATTGGACAAACTTTGCAAGTTTAACCCTCAAAGATTAGTTAGGTCCTCATTCAGCAAAAAAGAGTCATCTGATTAAAGTGGCAACTTTGCTTGACGTCCTGAAAATGAATCTTTTGAAAATTCTTTTGGTCCAGCCAAATAACATTGTAATAGATAATAGATAGTTTACACGTCGAACATCTGTTCAACCAATAACTAGTGATTTCATTCTCTTTCAAAATATGTATCGCAAATACTTTCGTTAAAAAATTTGGAGTTGCTAGTTTGTTATTGCAGGTCGAGCCAAAAACTGAAATACGAGATCGCATTATTTTTTTCAAGAAGATCACTGATTGCGAAAGAAGCGTTTTCATTGTTTTACCGTTTTTCAAAAATTTAAAAAAAATGTTGCAGTTTTTACAATTAGGCAGTTTTGTAAATTCTACTTAATTATAGGATTTGATGTTTGCTGTTATGTTGAGTCTTTCTCATTTGTTTTTCTGAGCCAAATATGAAATTTTTATCTGGCTAGCTTGAAAAGGCTGAAAATTAGCATGAACTGCAATTTTCAAGGCTTTCGCCGATTTTTTAAAGAAAACTAAATATACTTTGAGCCTGTTCCTAAATTTTGACTTTTATCATAACATTTAATGTATGGTTCATCATAACTAAAAAGAAACAAGCTTTAGAAATACTTAATCATTTTTTGCTTACTTTAATTTTGAAGATTCGTCATTTTATTTTTATTGTTTGCACATTTTTTGTAGAAGGTTATGCTAGCCCCCACCTCTTCGTTTACTTTTTGACTCTTTTTGAGGGCATTCCATTCTTGCATATGTGGTATTAATTTGAAGCTTCCTGCGTGCAAAATTTCAGTACAAAAATTATAGGGATTCTGCTTTTTTGGAAAAATTTCTCCATTTTCAACGCTTAATTTCAGGCAACTAACTAGGCCTATTTTTTTTAAAAATCAATCTTAGATAAAATTTTGGTCAAAATTCAATCAGTTACAAGTAGCGGTTTTTACACTATCTTATTATTCTGTCATTGTCTCCATATACAAAAAATATAAAAAAAAATGAGTTTTGAGAATGAATTTGCGATAAGTTGTCAGCCAATTTTTAGATCTTTTCATAATTTTTTAACTCTTCCCGCACCTGTGTTAACCTTATATTTCGCCAAATGTTCAGTTTGTTTTAAATCTATGTTTAAGTCTTAATAAACAGGCAAAGTCATTTGATATCTGTCCATTAATGATTAGTTGTTAAACAAATTCTTGAAAAAATAAAAATAAAGATATTTTATAAACTGACAAACTAAGAGAAATTTTCAAGTGATAGCATGCACTTTGTCCGCGTGCACAATTGACTGAACAGCAAACAGCAATGACTCATTCTGTTTTTCGTACCTTTTTTGATCACGTTTAATGCATTTTGATAACCTCATATGCCACTAATAAAACTTGTTCTTATATTTTTATAAGGTACCTGAGTTGTTAGGAGACGCTCTATGTACTCAGTCAGCTTTTATTCATTTCGAATTTCATATAAGCTTTATTGTTTTATTAAAAATGATTGTGTTTTCTACAGCCACATTTATCAATGTTTTTGAATAAAACGTTATTACTGGAAACATTAGAGAGTATGAAAAACAGTTAACTTTGAATCAGTATTCATGAATTTGACTTCAGAGTTTTTTAAAATAATCTTCATTTTTTAAACAACTTCAAAATTTATGGAAAAGACTGATGAAGCTCAATAATGCAAAAGAATTCGAACTTAGAGTTCGTGTTTATTTACAACACGTTTAAGAATTTTTTTATATTTATCATAATTTAAGGTTAACTATGTCTTTCGTATTTGAAAGTTACTAAGTTTCCTCTGAAATTTTTTTCTCGGTTGTTTCTGTTTCAAAATTCAGCTTAATACATTTAGCTATTTTCCTAGCCGCTTAAATCAAACAATGTTTGATGCTAAAACAAACGTTTCTGAAATATCATGATCGATATGTTGATTTGATATTATGCTTTGAAATGCGAATGTGGGAACATTCTGTGCCACGCACAGAACAAGCAAACCTTCTTGTTAATGTTTATTTATGTTTCAGCGATTAGCGTCTCACCAGCAGCCAGAATTAACTTTACCCAAAGAACAGTTTTGTCCCTCAGAGGCCATCTTTCGCTTCCTCTGTTGGCGGCATTTTTTATTACTGTCTCGTCTTTCCTGACAAAACTATTTTTCTTTTTTGTGCGAAAGAGGACTAAAAGACTTCAATTGATAAATTCAAGATCTATGTACAGCGATGTGTAAAAAGGTTTTGACAATGCTTCGACAAAGGATTCCGTTATACATTATAAACTACATATTATTCAGACTGAAGGTGACTCGAACTTCATGCCAGATCCTGTAATTTCCTTGGAAGGATGTCCCAGTACGCACTCGAGTTGAGTCAGATCAGAGTTAATTTGAGTCTGGACCTCAACCAGGAGAGCTATATCCGTCCGCTACAAGAATTTTCAAACTCTTGAAATGAACTGTGTCCAATTTATCGAACAAATTTTTGCGACTCGGAAAGCAAAAGTAATATATTTGATGATTAATAGCCGCGAAGCGATAGCGGCTATTATTGGAGACATCTTGATTTTTTACGATTCAAAGAATTTGAATTGTATTGGGGTGCTGTCTTTTTACGACTCGAAGAGGAGTATTGGAGAAGTCCTTTTTTTAAATCAATTTTATTGGAGTGATTTTTGAAGCGGGAAATGAAATGCGTGAAAAAACTTCTTGGGCTGAACAAAAGTGAAGAGCGGAGCAAAAAGCGAACGGTTTTTGTTCATACCGCTATTTTTGAGAGAGCGAAAAATTGAATTGTTAAAAAATTTTCTCTAACCGAGCGAAATTTTTTTGTTCACGTGCGGCTTTTAAAAGCATTTTTTTGCAACTATTGATGGTTGTGAGGTTTGATTATGATTTTATATTAGTTTCAGGCTTGCTCTGATAGGAATTGAAGGTTTCAAGTAGTTAATTTGAGTTTAATGCTAATTTGGAGGTTTTTGATCAGTTTTGCTCATTTTTAGGTGAAATTTAGTGATTTTTTGCCTGTTTTTCTTTTAATGCTTTAAGTGGGATTTGAATAGAAGCATGTTACTTAACGAATATTCAGATAACAATTGACTAAAGTTTTTTGGAATGAATCATTTTTTTCTTCGGAAAATTGACAGAAAAATTGAGAAATTTTAAACCATTTTTCTTATTTTTTTGCAGTTTTTCTTTGTTAATCTTACACAAGTTTCTTAGCTATTATGACTTGCCCATTGTTTTGCGAGCTTTTCATTGCTCTAATTGCAAAGGAACTTTATTTGGCTTTATGTTTCCTTGTACTATTTATAAGAACTCATTAAATTTTTCTAGTTCTTTTGTTCAATTTGTTTTTGAATGCCGTTTCTATTCTTCCTCATTATTTTCATGACATTTGTGGAGATTCAGGGTTCACAATAGTTGTTCTAGTTGTTTAGTCATAAGCAGGGGCAATTTTCTCCTTCGAGTCGTTTCCGGAATTCTTCTGGCTATGTTTTTTTTTTAAGATCTGTTCACAAATTTTCATGATTTTTGAAGTCAAATTGGAGTAGTGATTTTGATCACGCCGAAACAGGAAGTCGAGCGAAAAAGCGAGTGGTTTTGCGGCGTGAAACGTTTTGGCTTTAATTTTAAAATAGGGTGAGAAAACGGTGTTTGAACAAAAATTCGCTTTCTCGCTGGTGGTTTTTTGTTCCTATGCGACAATTTCACTTTGATTTTTACTGTTTTTTCCCATTTTCTGGATTGGATTTTTTCTAATTGATTTTCCCAATCTATTCATAGACCATTCTAGGTCTAATTTTTTGTTTAGTCAATGAAAATTCTTTGAATTTTACGTCAGGAGTTGTCTTGTTATGTTTTTTTAATTCGTCTCCATCGATGCTCACTTCTACTGCTTTGAATTCTACTGCTTTGGAGTTAAAATTTGTGTGTGTGACGTCATTTTTGATTTTAGGTCGATTGCGTGTTTTACCTCACTCAAAATGATGACTTCTAAACTCAGTTATCGAACTTTAATTTTTATGAACATTTACGTGTTAAAGATCAATAGTGTGCATCTAAGTAGTGCCTGACGTATATGCCCTAATTCTTGAGTATAAGATCCTTATTTTTCAGTTTGAATATCAATTTTGAAAAAGTTTTTTTAGTGCTTTTTTCTTTATTGACCGTATGTGTCATGTCATAAAACTGACAGTCCGAATCTAACACAAAAATCTAGTGGTCTTTTAAAGGACTGGTGGTCGATCTGTCTATCATATTTCTTTAGTTATTTCAATTCATGGAAGTCCACAAGCGTCTATCGCGGCTATTTTCCGGCAATCTGCCGGCTATGTTTGTAAATGTGGGGAAAACCCAGAACTTGACAAATGCCGAAATTTTCTAGAATATCTGAAATAATGTAGATTGTAAATTTTAAGTCATCGGTCATCTCTTTACCTGTGCAATGAACGCAATGAAGTTTATTAGTTGAATAATACTTATGCCAGTTGTTTTATAATTCGGACCGCCCTTTTGAGGGAGCAACTTTGTGCTCAGAAGTTGTTTGTTATCAGTTACTTTTGGCGGATCGATATTTTTGAAATAGAAAGACACGAGTGGTATCATCAGAAAGCTTTATACAGTCTTCAATTGACTGGGACTTGCCGAAATTATAGTGAGACTTTTTTTGCCTAATTTTTGCTGAGTTTTGCGAAATTACCTTTTAACTGAGATTTTGGACAATTTACCTTTGATGCTTTCTGTCAATTTTCAGCTCAGTTTTGGCCATTTTACCCCTTTTATCCATACATAATCGAGTCAAATCGGCATTATTTGCTATTTTTGTTCCATATTTATTTTTAGCTCCGCCCTTAGAACATTTTCAACGAATTTTACGAATTACCATGAGATCCACTGTTTAGTGGAGGAATCTGGAATGACAATTTTGACGCTTTTTTTTCCAATTTAATCAATATTCAATAATTTTGCTTAATTATTTAGACATTTTTCTCTCTTTATCAACTTTTTCAACACTCTGTGGATCATAAAATAAGGTCTAGAGAAAATTATGCAATGTCTTTTATCATTGTTGTTGTTGCCAGATAAGTTTTTTTTTGTAATTCCATTCTATTTTTAAAAATTTATTCAGCAATAAATTGAGACTACCAAAACGAATTCAGCCGAATTGTGTTTCAACCTTAGCTCAAAAAACAATTCAGTAAATACGAGATTGATATGACTTTAGGTAGTTTCTTTCATTTTAAATTTGAAAATCTTGACAAATGATGATCTTTGCTGCTTTCGAATTCACTGAGCATCCTGTTATTTTCAGAAGTAATTTATAATTTTATCAGAAGTTGTAACGAAAGTTATTCTATTTGATGCCGTTTTCGACCAACTTATTCTGAAATTTAATTCTACAGCCCAAGAATTTTTTTTCTTTTCTGAATAGTTGATTGACGTCAGTGAGCCATCTTTGTACTTGGGCCACGTCCTTTTCTTCAATTGATAGTTCTGCCTGCTGACGACACAGTTAATGGTAAATTTACACAGGGAAAGAATATAGACATAACAAAAAGATATTCTAAAGTTTGTTCATAACTGCAAGTCAGCCTCTCAAGGGCTCTTATTTAGGCGCTCTCCTTTTTACAATTCAAGGAATTTTCACTAATCAAAGAACTTGATTTGTATTGGGGCGCCGTCTTTTTATTTTTTTATACTTCTTTTCACATATAAATTTTGATGTCAAATTGAAGTGATGATTTGGTCTTGCTGAAATAGCATGGAGCAGGCGTGGAGCAAAAAGCAATTGGTTTTGATGCATAAGTTTTTTACACTAGTTTTAAAGCATACTGAGAAAACCTCGAACAAAAATTTGCTGAAATTTCCCATTATAGTACCCCTCGAAAATTAAGCCCACATTATGGTATAACTACCGTGGTTGGGGCTACAGGTTTAATTAACACTAATTTGTGGGGAATATAGTGGGAAAGTTTCTTTCTCGCAAGTTGTATTTCGTTCACATGCCGCAGTTTGATTTCTATTTTTATCATTTTAAAATTCTGCGATGTGACTTTTTTTGAAAATGGTTTTTTCAATCCCTTCAATGTTTTTTACAGGACTTGTTTTGTGTTTAGTCATTGAGGGTTCTTTGAATTGTAAGTCAGGACTTGTCCTGTTATGTTTTTTTTTGTAATTAACGCTACCTTTTGTTCACGTTTTTTGTATCACTTGAGTCGCGACCCACGTTTGACTTACTTCACCCACCCTTCAAAATAAATGAATTTAAAATTTTTTAATTGAATTGCGCAGCGTATTGAGCACTGTCAAGATCATAGGAGCAACATCAAACGAAACGGAATACACCGATAAAGCTCGGTTATTACGTCATGGTGCATTAGGTTATCAGAGGTCATTAGAAAGATTGCTAGCTGGCTTTTGTAATAAGCTCAATTGCATTCAGTGTAGAAGCCGTATCAAATATAGTTTTAGAATCTAGCTGAAACTGCACACCAAAATGTGACATTTAGAAGCTTTTGAAACCAATTCTGTCCGTTTTTATCTCTTCTTTTTTGTTTTTATGTTTCAATCCCGATGTGTGTCATGCGTGCCAACGGCAGTTATTTTCCAAAACAATGTAAATAGTTTTCAGTGCCCATTCCTGGTTTTTTAAGTCCAGTTTTAAGGATCTGTTTTGTTTCTGTCCCATGTTAGTAGGTATATAGTTTTACGACAGTGCTTTTGGCTACATAGATCGTGCTATATAGCATATAAATTGTTATTAGGGATAAGAAAAACTCTGGGCCGAGTTAAAACAGAATGGTGTTTTTTCTGCTTAGTCATTGAAAATTTTTGGATTCGTAGGTCAGGACATCTCTTGCTATTTCCAAATTCCTTTATATTTTTTTCGTCATAGATAAGTCATCACTCTCACGTTTCCTTTCCGTGAAAAAACGTTAATACTCCTTTTTTTTCACTTTGACTGGTAAATAGATGCCGTCGAATTAGTCGAATTGATGCAGCCAAAACTGAAGAAAATTGACTCCTTGAGATAAATTAATTAACGCAAGTACGCTATACAACATAATTGTTCGGCTGAATAGAGCCAGTTACTAAAGCTTTAATGTTCTTCTTTTTGTAAACAAGAAGCCCAGTCTCTTATTTTTTAGTCATTTTGATACACTCTAAAAAATTTGCAGGTAAATTGATTATAAAATGCAGGTAATTTTACCTAGAATTTGCAAGTAAATTGTTCTTTAATGCAACTTACCCAGAAACTACCTGCAAGCAATCTAAACTACCTGCAATTCTAGGTAAATTTGCCTGCAAAGTACCTAGAAATTGCAGTGTTACCCTCCTAGAATTTTACCTGCAAAAAAAAAAATTCTAGGTAGTTCTACCTGCAAATTGCATGTAAAAATTGCAGGTAGAATTACCTAGAAATTTCATTTTGCAGGTAATTTTTTTAGGTGAAAATACCTGCAAATTCTAGGTAAGTTCTAGGAAAATTTACCTAGAATTTTACCTGCAAAAAAAATTTTTAGGTAATTCTACCTGCAAACCGTTCATGCAATTTGCAGGTAGAATTACATAGAATTTTTTTTTGCAGGTAAAATTCTAGGTAAATTTTCCTAGAACTTACCTAGAATTTGCAGGTATTTTCACCTAAAAAAATTACCTGCAAAATGAAATTTCTAGGTAATTCTACCTGCAATGTTTACATGCAATTTGCAGGTAGAACTACCTAGAATTTTTTTTTGCAGGTAAAATTCTAGGAGGGTAACACTGCAATTTCTAGGTACTTTGCAGGCAAATTTACCTAGAATTGCAGGTAGTTTAGATTGCTTGCAGGTAGTTTCTAGGTAAATTGCATTAAAGAACAATTTACTTGCAAATTCTAGGTAAAATTACCTGCATTTTATAATCAATTTACCTGCAAAATTTATCACCATTCTGATTAGCAAGAAGCTTCTGTCGGGTGTGCAAAAAAACCTGGTATGACCAGGTTATCAACTTTGCACTTCCCATTATACTGTATTTTTAACGTGGGTCTCAGCTCGCCATGTACATAGTACACGACTTAAACAAAACCACCAGCGGGAAGGCGCCCACAAGGTCTCGAACTTGGGATCAAGGACGGGCAGTTTAAAATTTAAAATAAAACATACAGGCACAAATTAAAAGTAGCAAAGATTTAAAATTACATGTGATGTTACATGCTTTACATGCAAAATACATGAAAAAAATTAATTAAGAAGCTCCGGAGAGAGTTACTACCCATCCGAGATCCAATTTCCAAAATAAGAGACATCAAACCTCTCTCTGGAGCAATGGAAAAGAAACAACAGTAAACACTTTAACGTGCAAAATAAATCAGCTCACAGGCCAGCAGAAGAATTTAAGTTCATAGGGTGGTACCCTCTACTCAAGTTCCGTTCCTCTTTCGGCAAAATACTGATAATATTGAAAGCAAGTTATAGGAAGGCATGCTTTTTGACAGGGCGGTGCCCACTAATCAAAAAGCACACCTGCCTACTCTAAAAATTTGTTTTATATTTCATATCTATTTATATTCAGGTTTTCTGTAGGTTTCTTTTCCATATAAATCGAGTCAGAGTTGTATTATCTAAACTAATTTTTTTTTGTTTTTTTATAATGATAACAATCGGACATTGAAAACAGCAGATTAACAAAATGAGGAGCCCAACACATTCAAAACACACAATAAGAGCAGATGAGGCAGTTTTGGAATCACAATAAATAGTACTGAAAAGGTTTAAATGCAATCTAATTATTTTTCAACTCAAGCTAATCTTTCACTTGAAACGGCAGAATAAGATGAAGGGAAGCTCCAAAACTTTAACTACAACTAAAATGATTAAGAAAAGATAAGAATTCTAAAAACAATATAGTTTGGGAGCAACCACAATGCATAACCGAAAATTGCAGAACAAAGAGATCAGAGTTAGATCGCATTCACAAATACTGAGTTATAAATAAGAAACTAGAAATAAGAAATTAGAAAAGTACTGAATAGGTTCAAATGCAATCTAAATATTTTTGAACTCAAACTAATCTTTCATTCTAAACGGCAGATAAAGATGAAGGGAAGCTCCAAAACTTTAATTCCTACAATTAAAATGATTAAGAAATGATAAGAATTCTAAAAACAATATAGTTTGGGAGCAACCACAATGCATGACAGAAAATTGCAGAACAAAGAGATTAGAGTTAGATCGCATTCACAAATACTGAGTTATAAATAAGAAACTAGAAATAAGAAATTAGAAAAGTACTGAATAGGTTCAAATGCAATCTAAATATTTTTGAACTCAAACTAATCTTTCATTCTAAACGGCAGAATAAGATGAAGGGAAGCTCCAAAACTTTAATTCCTACAACTAAAATGATTAAGAAATGATAAGAATTCTAAAAACAATATGGTTTGGGAGCAACCACAATGCATAACCGAAAATTGCAGAACAAAGAGATTAAAGTCAGCATCGCATTTATAAATACTGAGTTATAAATAAGAAATCAGATTATACTAACAATAGCAGCAACCTTTGATTTTATCAGCAGAAATACAAATTGAAGCAAGCGGAAAATTGATATTCAAAAATCAGACGTTCAAGGAGCAGCGTACGAGACAGATGAATTAATACAGCACATTCGGAGAACTAACTAATTTTTTTGGCTTTTTTTTTCTTTTTATTTAATTTTTTTTGCTAAAATGAAATACTTAATCTACATGCAAATATTAAGCATTGAAGTTACATATTAAGTTACATATTGGCTTCATGTAAGTAACACTTTGAAGAACTGCCCTCCAACCTTGTGCAATCTCAAAGTCCTAATGTGTAATCTTAATATCAAGAGCAACATGTCACCTATTAAGTCAGAGAACAGTTCAAAACAAATAAAAATTAGGAAAAGTCAGGCACGCAGGCACGATTGAACATGAAATCACATATTTTACTAAGAAGTTTTGCGTATTGGCTTCTACATTGCACTTTCAGATGGTAATTGGGAATTAATCTATTGTTCTGATCGTAAAAAAACTTATTTTGAGCACTATCACAAGGGCGGGGAAAAGCACTTGCTTTAACAACAGTATTGGGAAAATATTCAGCCTTAAATTCAGTCTTTATTCGTGCATTAAAGTTCTTTAATTTTGATAAAAGTGGTTCTTCAGTTTGATCACCACGTTCAAACAATTCAACTACACAAAGTATTTGTTTGGGCCACTCAGCAGGCAGATGTTGTTTAAATTGTAAAATATATTGCAACATTTCATCAACGGATTTTTCTCTCAAATCATTACCGCCCAGTAAAATGCAAATATATTTAAAATGTGCTACAGAAGGAAATAACTCTGCTAAATGTGATAATCTACGACCGCCTTGGGAACATATTACAAACTTTTTATGATAAGTTTTTAAAATATCATAAGACCAGCATGTTTCATAAGTATCTCTTAAATTAGAGTCTCCAATAAACACTACCCTATTATCTA
>NC_134474.1:35716777-35760979 GCF_964194025.1 Convolutriloba macropyga | reverse complement strand
AGAATATACGTTTTGTTATATTCGTTCTTCGCTAAGAATGAGATCGCCGAAATCTATTTGTAATTCTTTGTTCGGTTCAGAACAATTAACTAGTGGTGACATTTTGTTATGCGCAATCACTGGTTTTAAATTCTTACTGATATCCGTGAAGGCGTTGAACTCAATAGCCTTTGTTAGTATATCGCGATGGATATATGGCATCAAAATGTTTTGGGCGAGCGATAACATCGCGAATCTTGCCGGATGAGTTGAGTGGATATCTTCAAGAACTGTGTCCCTAATTGCCTTTGGAAAGGGAGTTCTTTCGTCAAGGCAGAGGCAACCATGTTTGCGACTCATATCTCTCCAATATGAGTGGATGCAAGGATTGATGTCCTTCAATTGGGTCCGATCATTCCTCAGTACGCAATCGCCTACTTCCTTAAATGTTGCAATTTTCCCCGTTAGGATTGCTAAGATTTTCTTGCCGAACACTCTATTGATTGTGTATGACAATCTTAGGTCCTCTGCTGTATCCAAAGGACTTGTTGAGGTGTTGTATCCGTCGTTGAAGTTTTGGTTGTCCTGGGTGTTGTATTCGTTGGAGAAATATCAGAAATTGGTTGCGGTCGTTTTTTTAAAATTTTCATCGAGGCATTTTTGGTGAAGATATGTGGATATATGGGGTCAATTTAGTATGTTTACTTGAGAAAGAATTATAGGCAGAAGCGGGTTATTTTCTGGTAATTGGTATTTATAGTAGGAATTTTTGATTTTCGCGCTTAATGTAGATATTTTGTGGTGATTAGTTGATTTGGTATCAAATATGGGGTTTACTGGGCTTAATTGTTCAGATTGTTAACATTCTGTACTGTCTGACTGACTTTTGCTAGACATTTGCAGTGAATTTGCTTGTGGTATTACATTTTTTCAATGGCACATTATTTGGCAAATTGTGGTTTAGAATGTGATAAAGGCATTTTCGGCCAGATTGACGTATTTAAATTAATTTCCTTGCGATTAAATGGTAGTGTGAACTGTAAGACATATGACGACGAGGAATCCGAATGTCGTGATCATGATGTAACCAACTTATTCTTCAATTGTAAACTTTTGCTTTTAGAGATAGGTGTTTGCAGTGCAAATGATTTGTTTAGTTTTGAACTGGGAGTATTTGGTTTTATCATGGTGTTTAATTTTTGTCATACTGATGATGTAGGTTGATTAGTTTGTTTCAATGAGTGTCGAACTTTAGAAATTGTTAAAACCACAAAATTTTCATCGTTTTCCAAGATTTTTTTTCCTTGTGCAAAAGGGATTCGGGAGAAATAATCAACTAGACCCATCTTTGCTCTTGGCATGTGGTCTATGGAAAAATTGTAGGGAAGCAATCTTTCGATCCAGCGCGAGAGTCGACTGTTGTAGCAATTGTTCGAACGATTTTCTTTTGGTATTGATAAAAGAGCTCTGGTCAGTAATCACTGTAAAGTCTTTATCATAGAGATAGTATTTGAAATAGTCGATAGACCATACAATTCCCAGTAGTTCTGGCTCATTTACACTACATCGTTCTTCTGTGGTATTTAGAGAACGAGAGACGTGAATGCAACAGGTTTGCATCCGTCTGGGGTGTTTTGAAGTGATCGACTGAGTCCAGAACTCGAAGCCTCGCATTTTAACTTCCAATTTAGGATTATGGTGACAATTTTAAGTACTTTAAGCTATTTTATCTTTAGTTATATTTAAATGTTTTGTGTTTGACTCAGTCCATACAAATTTAGAAGATTTTTAGTAATGGTCAAAGTGGCTGGCAGCGTTATGTTAAATGTGGTATGAATTTAATAATGTAATGTACTGAACCAAGAAATCGTTATCGCTTAAGTTTATTCGGAATTGGGATTGGTAACATATTGGATGTTCTTGGGTAAATTTGTAACCGAGCCATTCTATTTCTATCTTAGCAGAATGCCATTTCTGGAGATTGATGCCTAAATTGTCCTCATTTAACTTTGTTAAACATTCAGTAACATAATTAATATGGTCGGGTTCTGATTCGGTATTAAGTAATACAATAACGTCTAGGAAGCAATACTTATTTTGAAGGCCTATAAGTGTGTAATTCATTACTTTTTGGAATTCTGCTGGAGAGTCCATATGTCACGGTGGCCATAAAAACAGTTTTAAATTTATATGTATCTGTTGAATCACCGCAAATAGAAATCAAATTACAGGGTTTTGAAGTGTCGTTAAGTAAATGTAATTGGCTGTGTGTATATTTAAAGTCGAGGGTTGAACAATATGCATTTTAGCCGTTTCGTGTTTTCGTTGAATGTTGAGAAATTGAGTCAATTGAAATTTCTGTATTGGGCATTTGATTTTTACTATTTGAATTGGTTTGTTGAGGACTTCAGAATCTACTGCTAAATTTATAGATTAATCTTTACTGTACTTACGATAAGTGAAATGAAACTTTAATCAGAGCAACTTGCCAGGTTTTCGATATGGTCCCCTTTTTGCAATCGGTCGAATTCAGCAGTGCCTATGAAACTTCGATTTAACGACGCTTGTCTTTGATAGTCCAATTTGGGAAATTGCGACGCGATAGCTTGTTTGACTTTGCAAGTAGAATTATCTATAGCGCTAACACATTTACCCCTTTTTAATTGTTGTTGGACAGATGCTTTTCCAAGAGTACTGAAGAGGTCCCGTCCCTTGATGTATTTGTGAGCATCCTCTACCACAGTAAGACGTGCATCCTCACACGTCCAATCATTGTACTGTAATGGCGAGTTTCCCTAGGACCGTGATTGTTTCATTTGAGAAAGTTTTGAGGTTCTTCTCGTCTGCTGAGGCATCTTTCGAGCTTTTGGGGTTCTCTTTAGGAAGTTTTTAGCTAATATTTTGATTATAATGGTAAAAACGCTGCCGAACTCAATCATTGAGATTGAGGGAATTTTTCCAAACTACTTTTGCATTGAGTGTTTGGAGTTTAATTGCCGTTTCACTCGAAATAGCTGCGGCATAGTTATCAAAATCAATCTTAATTTGAGTACTGTACTTGTTTATACAGTTCTTTGTAGCTGGTTATGTGGCTTACTGACTCTTCGTCATCACTTTTATCAGGTGTTGATTCAATCTGATTGGCGTTAGTGTGTTGGGGCGGTGATGTTGGGGATTGAGATTTTTTTAAAAAGTTTTCTGCACTTTTTCGGAAAATGGTTTAGGTTTCCAGTTGTTAAATTTGTTTCCTTTTCCTGGGCAGTTTTGACGTTGATTGTAAGTCCATCACTGAACGCAATTTGCACAGATGCTAGTGAATTGGTATTGATTGGAGGCATTTGCGTTGAGATTGTAACCTTGTCTTTGTTGTTGGTACTTTGTGGTGCGATTATGATTTTGAAAGTTGCTATCTATATTCACAGATTGAGTGTTGTTATTGTTCAGATTTTGGTAGATCTTTTGTTGATTTTGGTCTCCCATTTCCAAGTGAATTGCCATTTCCAATGCTTTAGTTGGTGACAACGTTTCCTTGGAGTTCTCTTTGCGTGTCGCGATCCAACATATTCAGTATGAATCTTTTGCATATTAGTGTTGTCTCTTTGTCACCTAGGCTGCGTCACCACCTCTGTTTGTTCAATGTGTCTCCCGTAAAAACTCTTGACAGATTCTCTGTGCTGTAGTGTTGAGAAAGGAGTATGTCGTTTTTAAAATTACGATTTTTTATGAAAGAATCTTCCATGGCACGCTATAGTTCTTTCATCGGTTCCTTTTCAATAAGAAAATGTGGGTGCTTACTGTTGAAGATTCTACGACCTTCTGTGCCAATGCCAAGGTAGAAGAGTGAAATAGCCTCTCGATCACAGATATCCCATGGTTTGTCTCCAAAAAGAATGCCGATTTCATCAAACTTTTTGTATCTGTTCTGCCGTGTTACACTAAGCTGTTGGCTGCGAATTTTTCGGTCTTGTTCGGTTGCTTGTGTGTGGCTGGCTTCCTACAGGCTCCTCGTATACAGTTTTGGTGGATATTTGACTCCTGAGTATGGTCCGTTGAAAAGAACATCAAGTTGAATTCACTCTATTGCTAGCAAGGCGAGTTTACTTCTCCAACGAGAGGTGGGGTAATTTTTGCCTTCTCACAGAAGGCATCTATGTGGTTTTTTTGTATCGACTGCTGACTGCGCCATGCTGTACTGTCGAAGTTTATATTAGATCTGATTGCACCGCATCTGACTCTCACTTAATTTAAGTAGGAGATCACGCCGCGTTTGCAAGTTTGTTTAGTCAAACTGTAAGTTTTACTTTTGATTTTAGGAATTCGCGTCGCGAATGACTAGATGAGTTTCTGAGTTAGCTTTTGAAAAGTAATTTACAAATTTTAACTGCAACGGAGAATTCACTGCACAAATGGAATAATGAAACAATTTACAAATTAAATCAGAATAGGAAGTTCGAGTGATCATAAGCTGATCACGCGGCGAGACAGGAACTTAACATTTGTCTATGATGTGAGAAGAAAGTTTCCTCTCTTAAACTTGAAAAAAATTAAAATATGGTCAATTTTTCCAACTAAAATAAAATGAAGGTAAAATGAACTTAATTTCTCCCCTTCAAATAAAGAAGTTAAACTGAATACGGTAATGGTTATTTGTATTAATATGCAGTCCGTGTGATATAAGTCGTAGTGAGGGTCACTAGATTTAGTGTCCTGTCACAAGGTCGTGTGGCATCTGCACTGTAACTGGCACGTGCGTTTGCCCTGACACAACACCGGCGGTCTAAAAAGAAGGGGATCGATTCTACTTAGGCCCCCCAGCTTAGTGAGCATAAAAATTTATGCTCACTAAGCTGGGGGGCCTAAGCAGAATAGATCCCATTCTTTTTTAGCCCGCCGGTGTTCTGTGTCAGGGCAAACGCACGTGCCAGCTACAGACCACCAGGTCATCTGCATAGAATTCAAATTTGCAGCCTTAATTTCTAATAACTTCGCCCAAGTCCGCTATGTAGAGGCTATAAGCAGGAGAAGTGACAATTTGCCGCCTTGTTGTACACCAGAGGTTGAAAGGATTTGTCGGAGTAGGACCCCATTTGTGTGATTTGGATCCTGGTGTCTATCTGGGTGGTGCTCTGAGTAGGTGAAGGTTTTCAAGTGAGCGTGATCTCTCTATGCTATCAAATGCCTTTTGGAGGTCAATTAAAACGCAATAATAACGGGATATTGTTGCGATGCAATAATCAACGCGTTCCTTTCAACCTCTAGAACTGCTTGAATTGTGTCCGTTTCTCTCTGAATCCAAATTGCGATTCTGCCCGAGGTCGAATTTTTGGGTCTTTCCCATTATAGCCCCACCCAGCTTAGTGGTCACATAACCTATAGCCCCCCTCCCCCAATCATGGTATTTATACCATAAGGGGGGCTATAAATTCATGGGGGGTTATTAATGGGAAAGACCCGAGGTTCTTTCCCATTATAGCCCCCCCCCCCCAGCTTAGTGGTCAGATAACCTATAGCCCTCAAATCATGGTAGTTATACCATAATGGGGGGGGGGGCTATAAATTCATGGGGGGTTATAATGGGAAAGACCCGAGGGTCTTTCCCATTATAGCCCCCCCCCCCCCCAGCTTAGTGGTCAGATAACCTATAGCCCCCCAATCATGGTATTTATACCATAAGGGGGGGCTATAAATTCATGGGGGGTTATAATGGGAAAGACCCGAGGGTCTTTCCCATTATAGCCCCCAGCTTAGGGGTCAGATAACCTAAAAGTAGTTATATAGGAGCAAGACAGGTGGGGTAAAAGGATGTACCTAAGTATTAACATTAGGTATAGCCTTTTTTCATCCAATTTCCAAAGATGTACCTAAAAAGAGAGTGAGAACAATAGACCTGTCATCTTATAGTAATTACCCAGGGGTAATTATCTTAATTACCCCAGGGAAATGCACCCAGTTTTCCAATCTAATGCACTTCACAAAATTTTATCTACTTAATAAAATATATCTGCAGAACTTTTACTTTCAAACTTTTCATTTACGCATGACTTTCAATTATCAGTTTTTTTATTTTTCGATTATTCATGAAGTTTTGTTTTCAATAAAATCATTTTATCGAAAGTTTTTCACAAAAACTTCTTGAAAGTTTTCTTTGAAAATTCCAATTTTTCAATTTTTTACTCATGATGTGAAAGCATGCAAGAAACCGGTTTTTTGGCATTTTCATTTGGTAGTTTCTGTTTTTTTTGCGGTAGTTTCAGTTTCAAAAACCCGAAACCGTTAAAAAATTTTTCAAATAAATTTGTTCTAATAATTGATTAAAGTTTTTCTCAACGCTGATTTCAATGAAAAGTACTAACTCACAGAAAAAAATCACTGAAAATTTTTTAGTTTATTCGTAGTTTCATATTCTGAAACCTCAAACTAAAAATTAACTACAAAATAATTTCTTCGAGAGTGGTATGCTATATCATCTCTCTATATGTTGTTTTTAACAAAGCATTTGATGGCGATTTTTTTAAGTTACACTTTTTGGTTTCTCCGAAGTTTCAGCTTCTGAAACCTGAAACCTCAAACCATTTTTTTTTCGAACTATGTGTTACAATACATCTTTATAGCATAATTTTTAACGCAGAATCCATTGGACATAGTTGAAAGGTCGTGGAAAAAGGACACGTTTGTATTTTTTGAAATTTTAGATTCTGAAACCTGAAACATCAAAGTTTTTTTTTGGAATTATGTGTTACAGTACATCTTTATATCGTAATTTTTAACGTAGAATGCAATGGGCATAATTTCCAAGTCAAGAAGAGAGGACAAGTTTGTATTTTTTTCTTTCGAAGTTTTAGATTCTGAAACCTGAAATCAAAAAAAAATCTTGAAAACAATACCCATTTCTTGCCAAAAATACGCAGTTCTTGGAAAAAATACCCAATTATTGCCAAAAAAAACAATTCTTGGCAAAAAAATACCAAATTCCTAAAAAAAAACAATCACTCCACTGTTGTGAAAAATTCCCAACTATTGCCAACAGAGTTCAGGTCTTGGTGAAAAACATCCAATTGTTGACTCAAAATATCCAATTATTGTCGAAAAAACCTTAATGTTTCCAAAAAATATAAAGACAATTCTAGCCCAGAAATATCTGTTTCTAGTCCAGAATTACGCAATTCATAGCAAAAATACCCAAATATTACCAAAATATACTACATTTTTGCCAAAAATACCTAATTCATGCGGAGAGGAACCCAGTTCTAGCAAAAATATCAATTCTTGCAACACAAAGAGACACAAATCTCGCCAGAAATACCCATTTTTACCACAAAATAACCAAATCTTGTCAAAAAATGCGCAAATTGTAACCAAAATAACAAAATTTTATCAAATACTTATCTAAAATATATCAAAAATTAGACAACCTTTCATCATCTGTATTTCTCTAATTTCTTCTTAATAATCCAATTAATTAGTGACCTTAAAAACATCAATTTTTGAGATCATCTTTTGTAAAGACGAATCTTCTCAGGTGATCGTTATAGGTTCAATGAGCACAAATTTGTCACGAATTATTTGCTATTGTACAGAGTTAATGGTTAAATGTTTGAGTTCAATCATAGTAATTTAACAATTACGTCCTATTACCTTCTCAATTACGAACCATTAGGTGATCTCATTTTTTGTAACAGGGTCAATGAACTCTTTGGAACAAAATTTATTCCAGCTACGTAATATGATTGCTACAATTAAGGACAACTAGGTATTGTATGGGGTCACTAAAAATAATCCTTACTACTTACAATATTATTCTTACTTTATCGAAGCATACACAGCTCACGTGATGGAGATCGAGGTCTTAATCATGATAATGTAATAATTACGTCACTTTTGCGTCATAATGATGTCATTTTTTATTGTAGTGTACAAACAAAAATTCAACTCATTGTGCTTATTTTCCTTCTCTTCAACAACACAGCTATAGTTAGCTTTTTCATTCTTTTTCGGAGACAATTTGAATCTCGTTTTCCTACAAACCTATGTTGTCAGTTATAAATCTCTCAAAAGAGATTCTTCTCTATTACACCTTCCTATTTCCGATTCCCGGTAAGTTACCTCTGTTATAAAATATGAAAGCAGACCAGAAGAAACCAATAAAGGGCTATTATATTCATCGTACTCATTCGCAAATACTATATTAGTTCTTCAGAGAGAAAGGAACATCTGTAACTTCAGTTCTTTTAGGAGTTCAATCGTCTTCACCCAAAAAGCCTGGAATAATGAATATCAAATCTGTGAAATTGAACGAAAATCTTAATGCCCACTTCTTCTTGCCCGATTTCAAAGATGCTGTAGCAATTATAAAGGAGAAGAAGACGTGCTTCGGCTGGGTAGCTGATCCTCCATTCTCAATTCCGAGGCAGCTTCTGGTGTTCATAATTGCAATCGAGAATTTGCCTGTAGTCTCTGTTCCATACAAAGAGACATCTAAAGATCTCTACGAGAACCACATCGAAAACACAATTTTACAAGTCTCAGACAACATGGAATTGAGCAGATCAGTCCGTGCACAATTCTGTGATTATGAGTTGTCCTATAGACCAATGTATGAAAATCAATTGGGATTTTTTGAGGAGGAGAGAACTTAAATTTGTCTGGTGTGTGTCTGAAGAGTATGACAATTTGCAGGAGCAGAAACCTGATCGGGATTTTGACAAATGGGAAAATGAGTCATTGACAGAGAGTATTATCGCAAGTATAGAAGAAGAGAACGCACTTAACCCCAAGTTAGACAACAAAAAAATCTGACAAGGCAGTCCGCTTTTCGTGTTGTTCTACCGAAACTGGACAAGATACCATAAAAGAAGTACAAGGAGCATCCTTTGATAATAGACTACCTGGTCTTTTTAAAGAACTTTTGGCAAAGAATTTTTAGATATAGAAACTCAAACAAATCGTTATGTATAGATATTACAATTTCTCTAAGAAAAGTTGAAAATCCTTTGCATATTTTTTTTACTCATTTAAAAAAAATTCTTTTACTCTCCTATTTTTTTTCCTTTTTTTACAGAAACTTTTTATTTTTCATTTTTCCATTTGTCAGTTTTTGAATTTTTTTGATGTGAAGTTTCGAACTGAATTTTTTTTTTTGAAATGAACATTTTTTTTACAAAATTTTATTTTTGAAAATTGCCGTTTTTTACAATGTTTTTAACAAAAAATGCAAATCTTGATGATTTTTTTTCTGTTTGACCATTTTTCAGTTGTTGAAGTTTTTTTCATGTAAAATTTTCAATTTAATTATTTTTTTTAAAAAAAATGTTTTACCAGAATAATTTTTCTTCCAAAAATGCCGTTTTTTACATAAGGTTTTTAACAAAAAATGCAACTTGTGATGTTTTTTATTTTTCTATTCTTCCTTTTGTCTGTTTTTGAAGTTTTTTGTGTAAAATTATTAACTTAATTAATTTTTTTTTGAAAATAAATGTTTTACTAGAATAATTTTTTTTCTCAAAAATGCCGTTTTTTACAAAATGTTTTTAACAAAAAATGTACATTTTGATGTTTTTTATATTTCTGTTCTTCCATTTTTCAGTTTTTGAAGTTTTTTTCAAGTAAAATTTTCAATTTAATTTTTTTTTAAAAGAGAATTTTTTTTCTAGAATAGTTTTTCTTTCAAAAATGTCGTTTTTTACATAAAGTTTTAAACGAAAAAAGCAACTTGTGTTGTTTTTTTTACTATATTTCTTTTTTTTCTCAGTTTGTGAACTTTTTATGTAAATTTTTAGGTTTAATTAATTTTTTTTGAAAAAAAAGTTTTAGAAAAATTTTCCTTTCAAGAATGCCGTTTTTTACATAAGGCTTTTAACAAAAAATGTAAATCTTGATGTTTTTTTTTCTGTTTGACCATTTTTCAGTTTTTGAAGTTTTTTTCATGTAAAATTTTCAATTTAATTATTTTTTTTTAAAAAAATGTTTTACCAGAATAATTTTTCTTCCAAAAATGCCGTTTTTTACATAAGGTTTTTAACAAAAAATGCAACTTGTGATGTTTTTTATTTTTCTATTCTTCCTTTTGTCTGTTTTTGAAGTTTTTTGTGTAAAATTATTAACTTAATTAATTTTTTTTTGAAAATAAATGTTTTACTAGAATAATTTTTCTTTCAAAAACGCCGTTTTTACATAAGGTTTTTTAACAAAAAATGCAAATTTTGTTGTTTTTTCTATTTTTCAGTTTTTGAATTTTTTTGTAAAATTTTAATTGAATTAATTTTTTTAAAAAAAATATTGTTTTACTAAAAACATTTTTTTCAAAAATGCCGTTTTTTACATAATGTTTTTAACAAAAAATGTGCATTTTGATGTTTTTTATATTTCTGTTATTCCATTTTTCAGTTTTTGAATTTTTATTCATGTAAAATGTTCAATTTAATTATTTTTTTAAAAAAGAGAATTTTTTTCAAGAAAATTTTTCTTTCAAAAATGTCGTTTTTCACATAAAGTTTTAAAGGAAAAATGCAACTTGTGTTGTTTTTTTTCCATTTTTCCTTTTTTCTCAGTTTTTGAACTTTTTTATGTAAATTTTTAAATTTATTTAATTTTTTTTTGAAAATTGCCGTTTTTACAATGTTTTTAACAAAAAATATAAATCTTGATGTTTTTTTATTTTTCTGTTTGACCATTTTTCAGTTTTTGAAGTTTTTTTTCATGTAAAATTTTCAATTAAATTGTTTTTTTTAAAAAAGAGAATTTTTTTCAAGAATAGTTTTTCTTTCAAAAATATCGTTTTTTACATAAAGTTTTAAACGAAAAATGCAACTTGTGTTGTTTTTTTCCATTTTCCCTTTTTTCTCAGTTTTTGAACTTTTTTATGTAAATTTTTAAATTTATTTAATTTTTTTTTGAAAAAACAGGTTTTAGGATAATTTTTCTTTCAAAAATGCCGTTTTTTACATAAGGTTTTAAACAAAAAATGCAACTTATGTTGATATTTAATTTTATTTTTTTTCCTTTCTGTTTTTGAAGTTTTTTGTGTAAAATTTCTAATATAATTAATTTTTTTGTGAAAATAAATGTTTTACTAGAATAATTTTTCTTTCAAAAATGCCGTTTTTTACATGAGGTTTTTAACAAAAATGCAATTTTTGTTGTTTTTAATTTTCTATTTTTCAGTTTTTGAATTGTTTTTATGTAAAATTTTTAATTGAATTATTTTTTTAAAAAAAAATTTGTTTTACTAAAACATTTCTTTTTTCAAAAATGCCGTTTTTTACATAATGTTTATAACAAAAAATGTAAAATTTGATGTTTTTTATATTTCTGTTATTACATTTTTCAGTTTTTGAAGTTTTTTTCATGTAAAATTTTCAATTTAACTTCTTATTTTAAAAACAATGTTCTACTAAAATATTTTTTCTTCCGAAAATGTCGTTTTTTACGTAAGGTTTTTAACAAAAAATGCAACTTATGTTGATTTTTAATTTTCCTTTTTTTCCTTTCTGTTTTTGAAGTTTTTTGTGTAAAATTTCTAATATAATTATTTTTTTGTGAAAATAAATGTTTTACTAGAATAATTTTTCTTTCAAAAATGCCGTTTTTTACATGAGGTTTTTAACAAAAATGCAATTTTTGTTGTTTTTAATTTTCTATTTTTCAGTTTTTGAATTGTTTTTATGTAAAATTTTTAATTGAATTATTTTTTAAAAAAAAAATTGTTTTACTAAAACATTTCTTTTTTCAAAAATGCCGTTTTTTACATAATGTTTATAACAAAAAATGTAAAATTTGATGTTTTTTATATTTCTGTTATTACATTTTTCAGTTTTTGAAGTTTTTTTCATGTAAAATTGTCAATTTAATTTCTTACTTTAAAAAAATAACGTTCTACTAAAATATTTTTTCTTCCGAAAATGTCGTTTTTTACATAAGGTTTCAAACAAAAAAATGCAATTTTTGTTGTTTTTTATTTTTCTTTTTTTCCTTTTTTAAGTTTTTGAAGTTTTTTGTAAAATTTTTAATTGAATTTTTTTGGAAAAATATTGTTATACTAAAACAATATTTTTTCAAATGTCGTCTTTTACATAAAGTTTCCAACAAAAAAATGTATGTTTTGATGTTTTTTCTTATTCTTTATTTCCATTTTTCAGCTCTTAAAGTTTTTTTCCAAATTTTTTAGCGAAGTCGAAAATTGTAAAAATCAATTTATTACAGTTATTACAAAAAACAATTAGCTATTAAAATTATTTATTACAAATTATTACACTTATTGATAAAATCTGCGGAAATCTAAAACAAATCAAGCTTCTGATGACAAACTTGTTTTTTTATTTTTTCATTTTAAACAATTACATTTTTAATAACACCATATTTTTCTTAAGAAATTCTAATTTACTCATCGTCTCATGACAAACATACTTCAGAGTAAACCCCGGGGTGCCGTTGTCGCCTGGTGACAATTACTGAGTTCAAGCATCCCTAGCGTGCATCTCTGGATGTTGTTCGGAAATAAAAGATCGTTGAGCGCGCAGAGCTCGCCTCGCGGCAGAGCCGCGATCAACGACCTTTTAATTTGTAATAAATAATTTTAATAGCTAATTGTTTTTTGTAATAACTGTAATAAATTGATTTTTACAATTTTCGACTTCGCTAAAAAATTTGGAAAAAAACTTTAAGAGCTGAAAAATGGAAATAAAGAATAAGAAAAAACATCAAAACATACATTTTTTTGTTGAAAACTTTATGTAAAAGACGACATTTGAAAAAATATTGTTTTAGTATAACAATATTTTTCCAAAAAAATTCAATTAAAAATTTTACAAAAAACTTCAAAAACTTAAAAAAGGAAAAAAAGAAAAATAAAAAACAACAAAAATTGCATTTTTTTGTTTGAAACCTTATGTAAAAAACGACATTTTCGGAAGAAAAAATATTTTAGTAGAACGTTATTTTTTTAAAGTAAGAAATTAAATTGACAATTTTACATGAAAAAAACTTCAAAAACTGAAAAATGTAATAACAAATATAAGAAACATCAAATTTTATATTTTTTGATAAAAACATTATGTAAAAAACGGCATTTTTGAAAAAAGATATGTTTTAGTAAAACTAATTTTTTTAAAGAAAATTATTCAATTAAAAATTTTACCTAAAAAAATTCAAAAACTGAAAAATAGAAATATAAAAAACAACAAAAATTGCATTTTTTGTTAAAAACCTCATGTAAAAAACGGCATTTTTGAAAGAAAAATCATTCTAGTAAAACATTTTTTTCACAAAAAATTTAATTATATTAAAAATTTTACACAAAAACTTCAAAAACGAAAAAAAGAAATATAAAGTTCAACACAAGTTGCATTTTTTGTTAAAAGCCTTATGTAAAAAACGGCATTCTTGAAAGAAAAATTTTTCTAAAACTTTTTTTTCAAAAAAAATTAATTAAACTTAAAAATTTACATAAAAAGTTCACAAACTGAGAAAAGAAAGAAATATAGAAAAAAAACAACACAAGTTGCTTTTTTCGTTTAAAACTTTATGTAAAAAACGACATTTTTGAAAGAAAAACTATTCCAGAAAAAAAATTCTCTTTTAAAATAATAATTAAATTGAAAATTTTACTTGAAAAAAACTTTAAAAACTGAAAAATGGAAGAACAGAAATATAAAAAACATCAAAATGTACATTTTTTGTTAAAAACATTTTGTAAAAAACGGCATTTTTGAGAAAAAAATGTTTTTAGTAAAACAATATTTTCAAAAAAAAAATATTTCAATTAAAAATTTTACAAAAAAAATCAAAAACTGAAAAATAGAAAAATAAAAAACAACAAAAATTGCATTTTTTGTTGAAAAAACCCTATGTAAAAACGGCGTGTTTGAAAGAAAAATTATTCTAGTAAAACATTTATTTTCAAAAAAAAATTAATTAAGTTAATAATTTTACACAAAAAACTTCAAAAACAGACAAAAGGAAGAATAGAAAAATAAAAAACATCACAAGTTGCATTTTTTGTTAAAAACCTTATGTAAAAAACGGTATTTTTGGAAGAAAAATTATTCTGGTAAAACATTTTTTGAAAAAAAAATAATTAAATTGAAAATTTTACATGAAAAAAACTTCAAAAACTGAAAAATGGTCAAACAGAAAAAAAACATCAAGATTTACATTTTTTGTTAAAAACATTGTTAAAAACGGCAATTTTCAAAAAAGAATTTTCAATAAAAAAGATGTTCATTTCAAAAAAAATAATTCAATTCAAAACTTCACATCAAAAAATTCAAAAACTGAGAAATGGAAAAATGAAAAATAAAAAGTTTCCGTAAAAAACGACTTTTAAAAAAAAATTGGAGAGTAAAAGAATCCTTTTTTGAAATGAGCTAAAAAATATGCAAAAGATTTTCATTTTTCCTTAAAGAAATTGTAAATTCTCTACTTAACGATTTGTATGAGTTTCTATATCTAAAAATTCTTTACCAAAAGTTCTTTAAAAAGACCAGGTATTCTATTATCAAAGGCAGCACGCTTAATGCAACATTCTCGTGGGAAAAATTGCCGCTGGAGTTTGCAGCAAAATCATCACTGCAATCGCTTTGCATCATCCAGTATCAGCTGCCGGGAGTGTAATGCAGCAGCCAAAAAAACCCGCGTTTGTGAAAAAAACAGATATTACAAAAACAAGCCTTTTTCGTCGTTAACGGCCACTTTTCAAAAAAGATATTAAAAAACAAGCGTCTTTTGACATACTTTTAAATTCAAATTTGAACTCTAAACTGAATTTTTAAAACTCAATTAAATTATAGTATCAAAGTATCAATTCAAAAGCATACATGAAATTAAGTTTTTTTCTGAGTGTAAAAACAGAATACTACAAATTAACCAGTCAATTAGTCACCGCAGGAAATACAAGTTTTAAATCTGAAATTATACCGAAAATATAAACAAATAATCAGTCAAAGAAATAACTTCTCAGCCTGTAAGTTTAGTTACTATACAACTCAGCAGCTCGTCTCAATTTGCGAGATGGAGGACACATTTTCTCTTCGTTTTCATCACCATCTGCATTTTTACTTCCCACTCCCTCAGGGTTATTGACAGCAGGAGCTCTTTTCTTGACAGTCTTTTTTGTACAAGACGCTGGTTGCTCAGATTTGAGGGAAGTTTTTTCAGTTATTTTTTCACTTGCTTCATTAGATAAAATATGGTCTTGGAAATCTGTATAATCATTGACTACAGTACTAAGGATGGTTCTGGCAGCTTTGAATGAAGTATTTTCAACAGCCGATGCTCCTTGTACTTCTTTTATTGTATCTTGTCCAGTTTCGGTAGAACAACACGAAAAGGGGACTGCCTTGTAAGATTTTTTGTTGTCTAACTTGGGGTTAAGTGCGTTCTCGTCTTCTATACTTGCGATAATACTCTCTGTCAATGACCCATTTTCCCACTCGTCACAATCACGATATGGTTTCTGCTCCTGCAAATTGTCATATTCGTCAGACACACACCAGAGAAATTTAAGTTCTCTCTCCTCCTTAAAAAATCCCAATTGATTTTCATACATTGGTCTATAGGACAACTCATAATCACAGAATTGTGCACGGACTGATCTGCTCAATTCCATAATGTCTGAGACTTGTCAAATTGTGTTTTCGATGAGGTTCTCGTGGAAATCTTTAGTTGTCTCTTTGTATGGAACAGAGACTTCAGGCAAATTCTCCATTGCAATTATGAACACCAGAAGCTGCCTCGGAATTGAGAAAGGAGGATCAGCTACCCAGCCGAAGCACGTCTTCCTCTCCTTTATAATTGCTACAGCATCATTGAAATCGGGGAAGAAGAAGTGGGCATTAAGATTTTCGTTCAATTTCATAGATTTGATATTCCTTATTCCAGGCTTCTTTGGGTGAAGACGATTGAACTCCTCAAAGAACTGAAGTTACAGATGTTCCAAAATCTTTCTCTCTGAAAAACTAATATACTATTTGCGAATGAGTACGATGAATATAATAGCCCTTTATTTGTTTCTTCTGGTCTGCTTTCATATTTTATAACAGAGGTGACTTACCTGGAATTGGAAATAGGAAGATGTAATAGAGAAGAATCTCTTTTGAAAGATTTATAACTTAGATTTGTAGGAAAACGAGATTCAAATAAATTGTCTCCGAAAAAGAATGAAAAAGCTAACTATAGCTGTGTTGTTGAAAATAAGGAAAATAAGCACAATGAGTTGAATTTTTGTTTGTACACTACAATAAAAATGACATCATTATGATGCAATAGTGACGTAATTATTACATTATCATGATTAAGACCTCGATCTCCATCACGTGAGCTGTGTATGCTTCGATAAAGTAAGAATAATATTGTAAGTAGTAAGGATTTTTTTTTTTTCACATGAGTTCAGTGACCCCATACAATACCTAGGTGTCCTTAATTGTAGCAATAGCAAATAATTCGTGATATAATTGTGCTCATTAAACCTATACGGATCACCTGAGAAGATTCGTCTTTACAAAAGATGATGTCAGAAATTGATGTTTTTAAGGTCACTAAATAATTGGATTATTAGTAAGAAATTAGAGAAATACAGATGATGCAAGGTTGTCTAACTTTTGATTTATTTTAGATAAATGTTTGATAAAATTTTGTTATTTTGGCTACAATTTGCGCATTTTTTGACAAGTTTTGGTTATTTTGTGGTAAAAATGGGTATTTCGGGCGAGATTTGTGTCTCTTTGTATTGCAAGAATTGATAATATTGCTAGAACTGGGTTCCTTTCCGCATGAATTAGGTAATTTTGGCAAAATGTAGTATATTTTGATAATAATTGGGTATTTTTGCTATGAATTGCGTAATTCTGGACTAGAAACAGATGTTTATGGGCTAGAATTGTTTTGATATTTTTGGAAACATTGGGGTATTTTTGACAATAATTGGATATTTTGAGTCAAAAATTGGGTGTTTTTCACCAAGACCTGGGCTCTGTTGCCAATATTTGGAAATTTTCACAACATTGGAGTGTTTGTTTTTCAAGAATTTGGGATTTTTTTGCCATGAATTGTTTTTTTTGGCAATAATTGGGTATTTTTTCCAAGAACTGCGTATTTTTGGCAAGAAATGGGTATTGTTTTCAAGATTTTTTTTTGATTTCAGGTTTCAGAATCTAAAACTTCGAAAGAAAAAAAATACAAACTTGTCCTCTCTTCTTGACTTGGAAATTATGCCCATTGCATTCTGCGTTAAAAATTACGATATAAAGATGTACTGTAACACACATTTCCAAAAAAAGTTTGATGTTTCAGGTTTCAGAATCTAAAACTTCAAAAAATACGAACGTGTTTTCTTTCCACGACTTTTAAACTATGTCCATTGGATTATGCGTTAAAAATTATGCTATCAAGATGTACTGTAACACATAGTTCGAAAAATAATGGTTTGAGGTTTCAGGTTTCAGAAGCTGAAACTTCGGAGAATCCAAAAAGTGTAACTTCTTAGGTTAAAAAAATCGCCATCAAATGCTTTGTTAAAAACAACATATAGAGATATGATATAGCAAACCACTCTCGGAGAAATTATTTTGTAGTTAATTTTTAGTTTGAGGTGTCAGAATATGAATTTTAGTGATGGTTTTCTGTGCTTTAGTATTTTTTGTTGAAATCAGCGTTAAGAAAAACTTTAATCAATTATTAGAACAAATTCATTTGAAAATTTTTTTAACGGTTTTGGGTTTTATAAACTGAAACTACCGCGAAAAAAACAGAAACTACCAAATGAAAATGCCAAAAAATCGGTTTCTTGCATGCTTTCACATCATGAGTAAAAAAATTGAAAAATTGGAATTTTCAAAAAAAACTTTCAAGGAATTTTTGTGAAAAACTTCCGATAACTTGAATTTATTGAAAACAAAACTTCATGAATAATCGAAAAATAAAAAACTGATAATTGAAAAAGTCATGCGTAAATGAAAAGTTTGAAAGTAAAAGTTCTGCAGATATATTTTATTAAGTAGATAAGATTTTGTGAAGTGCATTAGATCAGAAAACTGGATGCATTTCCCTGAGGGTAATTAAGATAATTACCCCTGGGTAATTACAATAAGATGACAGGTTTATTGTTCTCACTATCTTTTTAGGTACATCTTTGGAAACTGGATGAAAAAAGGCTATACCTAATGTTATTACATAGGTACATCCTTTTACCCCCGTCTTGCTCCTATATAACTACTCCTATAGCCCCCAATCATGGTAGTTATACCATAATGGGGGGCTATAAATTCATGGATGTGGTGCTATAATGGGAAAGCCCTAAATTTTTGGATCTATTTTGTTTCGGACCCCCAGCAGTGCTTTTATGAACCACGCGTTACGAATTATATGTTGTTATATAGCACGTTACTATGTAAGAAAATAGTACGTGCGTCTGGGGGTCACAAAAGATTGATGATCACTAAGCTGGGGTTGGGGGGCGAAACAGAATAGATACGGCTGCCGTATCACAAATCGGTCCAAGTTGAAGACAGCAAATAGTGTCGACAATAAACTTGAGTTGGATTTTGTCAGCTCTGATACTTATAATAAGGTGTTAAAACTTTGGGTCTTCATCAAATTACAGACCCGCATTATGTACAATGAGGGGTACTATAGGTTATCTGACCACTGAGCGGGAAGCTTTAATGGGAAAGTGGAGTTTTTCCGTTTGAGCCCCCCGCCTGCTGAGTGGGATGCATATTACTCCCTAGGCGCAGGTGCCAAATTTTTACATAATGATTTTCTATAAATGACACGTGCTCTGTAAGGGAGGGAGTCATAACGTACTGGGGGTACCGGTCCCGAAACATTTCACCAGAACTTTTCCGCTAGTGCTCCCCCACAGAACCTTATGCTCCACCCATTTAAAGAGCACATGCCATTTCACAGTAAGTAATTGTAAAAATATGGGATCTATTCTGTTTCGCCCCCCTCCCAGCTTAGTAAGCATAATTTTGTTATGACCCCTAGGCACACGTGCTATTTTCTTACATAGTAACGTGCTATATAACAACATGTAATTTGTAACTGGGGGTCATAAAAACACTGGGGGGGGTACTAGTCTCGAAACAATTCGCCAGAAGTACCTTATGCTCCGCCCATTTAAAGAGCACATGCCATTTCACAGTAAATCATTGAAAAAATATGAGATCTATTATGTTCCCCCCCCCAGCTAAGTAAGCATAAATTTTTTTGACCCCCACGCTCATGTGCTATTTTCTTACATAGTAACGTGCTAAATAACATATAATTTGTAACTGGGGGTCATAAAAACACTGGGGGGGGGGGCGAAACAGAATAGATGTAAAGAATGGATCTACATAATTTTGTACCCCAGTATTCGAAAATTAGATCTCATTGTGTGAAAATATGGCACGTGCGTCTGGGGGGTGCAAATAATATGCACCTACTGAGCTCTGTTGGGGGGGGGGGAATGAAAAAGATCGTTTTTTTTAGAAAAAACGAATCTATTATGTTCTGCCCCCATCCCTAGCTTAGTGAGCTTATACCTTTTTACACCCCCCAGGCGCACACGCGATTTTTTTTACACATAGTAACGTGCTATATAACAACATATATTTTGTAACTGGGGGTCATAAAAACACTGCCCGGGTCGAGGTTTTTGGGTAAATTTTCGTAAGAAATGCGGTGAATGCGATGAATTTTCGTAAGAAATGCGGTGATTGCGGTGAATGCGGTGAAAAAAAATAATTCACCGCTTTTCACCGCATTTCTTACGAAAATTCACCACCAAATTCACCGCATTTCTTACAAAAATTCACCGCATAGACTATTATGGCAAATTAATGTAAGAAATGCGGTGAATGCGATGAATGCGGTGAAAAAAAATAATTCACCGCTTTCTTTCAAGCGGTGAATTATTTTTTTTCACCGCTAGATGCGGTGAAAAAAAATAATTCACCACATTTCACCGCATTTCTTACAAAAATTCACCGCATTTGCTTTCCAACGTTTACTCAATATGATTTAAATTCACGAGAAATGCCAAGGTAGTAAGTGACAGTTGGGGCAGTGGAGTAAGCAGCTGAAGACATGCAGGAGGTCAGAGGATCGAACCCGTGTGGGAACGATTCTTTTTTGTAAGAATACTGAGAACGCGGTGAAAAAAAATAATTCACCGCGATTCACCGCATTCACCGCAAAAAGATGTAAGAAATACGCGGTGAAAATTATTTTTTTTTCACCGCATTTCACCGCATTTCGTACGAAAATTCACCACCAAACCTCGACCCGGGTGGGGCCGAAACAGAATAGAGTCACATACAGTTTGTAATTGGGGGTGTAAAAACACTGGGGGGGGGCAAAACAGAATAGATCAGAAATTGCTGATTTTTTCCGTTTGTTCCCCCAGCTCAGTGCTGGGTTCATATTGTTTGCACCCCCTCCCCCGAAACTTAGGGGTGCATAAGGTACTGGGGGGGGGGGGAGGGGGACAAAGAAAACGAAAATCAATATATTTCAGGTGCTGCTTCAGCTGCGTTTTGACCATTTAACTAAAGTTTTATTTGCTAATTGGTCTGATTTGTGCGTCTGATTACGTTTTTTTCCAGGATTTATGTTTTTTAAGTTACGCTTAAAATGATGAGTTCTGCTGAGTGAGGCGTGTCAAAATTTCGCAGAGAAGGCATCCTTAGCTCAAGAGCACTTGTTAACGTATTTAATGTGCGAAAACGGATGTGGACAATGCATGAGAGAGTAAGTTCCCTTGAATGTTTTTCGTATCTCTTGATATTAAGCGAAGCAAAATTTCACCCAGATAAATTAAATACGTAAACACAAACACCTTCTTTTCTGTTACAGTGTTGTTATTTGTGATCCTCATCAGATACTGTTTTAAAGCGTAAACGTAATTTTTTTGCTTCACGAGCTGAGGGGGGGGGGAGGGGGGGGGGTAGAGCAAAAATTTCATTGTAATTCCAGATCTTTTCCGTTTGTGCCCCCAGTACGTTATGCTCTCCCAGTTACAGAGCACGTGCCACTGCATAGTAAATCATCATGTAAAAATATGGCACGCGCGTCCGGGGGCGGGGCAAATAATATGCACCCACCAAGCTGGGGGATCCACAAACGAAAAATACCCTTAATTCTTTATCTACGATTAAAACCGCCCTGAAGTGGAGAAAGATAGGCCTCGCTGTTCCAATGATTTATTGAGTTGATAATTCATCAAAAATTGAGTTAGGGAGCTTGACAGGATAGAGGACCAAAAATAGTTTTGTTTATCGTCAGACTCCAATTTAAACCACCCATTTTATAGCTTGCAAAGCAATTCTGTCGACATTTTTGTGAAAGCTGAAAAATTCAAAATAATCCGAAATCTGCTCTTTTATTGGCTGCTGGGATCTATTCTGTTTCGCCCCCCCACCCGAGTGTTTTTTATGAACCCCAGTTACAAATTGTTGTTGTACAGCACGTTACTATGTAAGAAAATAGCACGTGCGTCTGGGTGTCATAGAAGATTGATACTCACTGAGCTGGGGGGGGGGGGGGGGGCGAAACAGAATAGATCCGGCTGCTGTATCACAAAGCGGTCCAAGTTGAAGACAACAAATAATGTTGACAATAAACTTGAGTTGGATTTTGTGAGCTCTGATACTTATAATAAGGTGTTAAAACTTTGGGTCTTCATGAAATTACAGACACCCATTATGTACCATGATAGGGACTATAGGTTATCTGACAACTGAGCGGGGAAGCTTTAATGGGAAAGCGGAGTTTTTCCGTTTGTGGCCCCCGACAGCTGAGTGGGTGCATATTACTCCCCAGGCGCAGGTGCCAAATTTTTACATAATGATGTACTATGAATGACACGTGCTCTGTAAATGAGGGAGGCATAACGTACTGGGGGTCCTGGCCCCGAAACATTTCCCCAGAACTTTTCCGCTGGTGCTCCACCACAGAACCTTATGCTCCGCCAATTTAAAGAGCACATGCCATTTCACAGTAAGTCATTGTAAAAATATGGGATCTATTCTGTTTCGCCCCCTCCCAACTTAGTAAGCATAATTTTGTTATGACCCCAAGGCACACGTGCTATTTTCTTACATAGTAACATGCTATTTAACAACATGTAATTTGTAACTGGGGGCAAAACAGAATAGATTCAAAATTTGGCATGTGCGTCGGAAATGGGGTACAAATAATATGACCCACTTAGCTTGGGAGCACAAACGGAAAAGATGCCTTTGTTACGCCCATAAGCTAAAGAGCACGTGCTTTTAGATAGTAAAACAGTATGTAAAAACATGTCTGATCTTTTCCGTTTGTGCCCCCCAAGTACGTTATGATCCCCCAGTTATAGAGCGCGTGCCATTACATAGTAAATCATTATGTAAAAATGTAGCACGTGCGTCTGAGGGGCATGGGGGTGCAAATAATATGCGCCCACTAAGCTGGGGGGGGGGCACAAACGGAAAAAATCCAACATGGCTTGGGGGGGGATGTGTTGTAAATGAGACACACACAAAAGATAAGCTGGAGAGGGGGGCTTACACTATTCGAGGATTAAGCCGAAATTATGAAGTGATTTGACTGCAGGGTCACCTATACTCGCTGAAAACTCTGTGCAAGTTGTAAACCCTAGCTCTGTATGACAATTTGGCACTCTAGAATCGGACAATGTAGAGATCGTGCTTTTTATAATTTGTTCGTGAGTCTTTCAAAACTTTTTCCGCCTTGTGCCGCAGCTTAGTTTGCACCCCGAAGCGCACGTACCATATTTTTACATAATGATTCACTGTGTAAAGGCACTTGCTCTGTAACGGGGGATGTATAACGTACTGGGGGGCACAAACGGAATATATCCTCTTTTCAAATACACTTAGAACTGCTTGAAAAAGATAATTTGCATGTAGCTACTACACATGTGCTTGCTGCCGTGACACAGAATACCGAAACAGAAGAAGACGGAGGAGAAGTCCCAGGGGTCGAAGGAAACGACGCAAAAGGCAATCCAGAGCAATGGCTCGAGACGAAGAAAACCCTGTCACGCCTGACAAAGAAACAGAAAATCTACAGAAGAGACAAATTTCGCAAAGTGTCACATCGGTTGCAGCAGCGTCTTCGTGCTTTATTTGCGCTTTTCTGCTGATAACGACCCTCTGCATCTTAATATCTAAGTGTTCTCAAAGCGTAGAGACGAATCATGAAATTATAATGAAGAATTTTATTGTAGTGACCAGAATTGATGCCGGTAGATCTCAGGTTGACATTGTCGAGAGGACAAGACCCTCAAGTGAGAAGAATTTCGCGTTTAATTTTAGAACTTAATCTCTGACTTTCTGTTGTATACCCCACCCCCTACTACTCCCACTTCCCACATATTTTTCGTACCCTAAATTCTTCTCCTTCGCAATTTTAAGCAGCTAAACTTAATCGATGACACTTTACTACTACAAGTCAAGTGAAAAATGAAAAGTGCGTTACAACTGGTGCCTCTGTTTAAAACTTCGTAGTGGAATAAATTAACCAGTAATGACGTCATCTGAAGCCTTTTTAGTTAGATTCTATGTTCCCATTCCGCCAGGCTAGTACAACCCCCCCCCCCCCCCCTCCCCCTAATGATAAAGGCCGCGCCAGCTTAGTGCTTCAACTAGTCGTTCGAAAGCAGTTATTCCTCCCTTTGTTGACTTTTTTATAGCCTTCTTTCGCACGTAATCAGTTGCTCCCAAACGAAGTATCTTGCAATTATTTGGGTCCTGTTGTTCAATAGCCGCGAAGCGATGGCGACTATTATTGGGGACATCACGCTTTCTTCGGCTTTTTCACGTCAGTGAGAAGTCAAATTACAGTGGCGATTTTGGTCACACTGAAATAGTACAAGGAGCAAAAATCGAGTAGATTTGAGGTGTGATTTTCAAAATACGTTTAAAGTGGAGAGAGAAAATGGTGTTTGAACGATTTGGCGGTTTTTGAGATGGATTTGACTTCTGTTTTCAGAGTTTCCGCAATGGTCTTGCGAGCTTGCTAGTATAAGTTGAAAAGTCGAGACGTTGAGATAGTTTAACTGTGCTTTTATTTTTGATGGAAGAAAAGAGAAGAGAAGGTCAATAAGGGCTAGGGTTTTCGCGAAATTGAACAGAGAGCAGCCACAGCTTTGAGAGGGGACTGCTCAGCATTTCATGAGAGCAGTTATTCCAACGTTTGTTGATTTTTTTATAGCCTTCTTTCGCACGTAATCAGTTGCTCCCAAACGAAGTATCTTGCAATTATTTGGGTCCTGTTGTTCAATAGCCGCGAAGCGATGGCGACTATTATTGGGGACATACCGATTTTTTCGGCTTTTTCACGTCAGTGAGAAGTCAAATTACAGTGCTGATTTTGGTCACACTGAAATAGTACAAGGAGCAAAAATTGAGTATGTTTGAGGTGTGATTTTCAAAATACGTTTAAAGTGGAGAGAGAAAATGGTGTTTGAACGATTTGGTGGTTTTTGAGATGGATTTGACTTCTGTTTTTAGAGTTTCCTATCCTTTAGTGCTTTTAAGACGGTACATAATTTGTGTTCTAGTTGTGCCTTTTCGCCTTTGCTTGAATTCATTAAGGGACAGCTAAAAATTATATGACTTTGCCACTATTTGTGGTCATAAAATATTAGTGAATTTTAGATTTTGACCCTTTTTTAAAATTATCTAGTGTCTTATTACTTAGTATCGTCATTGATAGGTCTGATTAGGTGCTAATGAGGCGTAAAGGAACCTAATTAATAATCTAAGGAGCGCTTGTTGTTTGAGAGCAATTCATCTGACGATTTATGTTTTCTTTTTTCAATCCTCCCTGTCTTTCCTTTTGTCTCTTTTTTTCTTTGTTTCCTCATTTTGATTTTAACTGCATGTAGACTTAAATAAAATTCTGCAAATGTTTTAATTTTCTGAAAAATTGTTTCCGCAATGGTCTTGCGAGCTTGCTAGTGTAAGTTGAAAAGTCGAGACGTTGAGATCGTTTAAATGTGCTTTTATTTTTGATGAAAGAAAAGAGAAGAGAAGGTCAATAAGGGCTAGGGCTTTCGCGAAATTGAACAGAGAGCAGCCACAGCTTTGAGAGGGGACTGCTCAGCATTTCATGGGAGCAGTTATTCCAACGTTGGTTGAATTTTTTATAGCCTTCTTTCGCACGTAATCAGTTGCTCCCAAACGAAGTATCTTGCAATTATTTGAGTCCTGTTGTTCAATAGCCGCGAAGCGATGGCGACTATTATTGGGGACATCACGCTTTTTTCGGCTTTTTCACGTCAGTGAGAAGTCAAATTACAATGGTGATTTTGGTCACACTGAAATAGTACAAGGAGCAAAAATCGAGTAGGTTTGAGGTGTGATTTTCAGAATACGTTTAAAGTGGAGAGAGAAAATGGTGTTTGAACGATTTGGCCGTTTTTGAGACGGATTTGACTTCTGTTTTCAGAGTTTCCTATCCTTTAGTGCTTTTAAGACGCTGCATAATTTGTGTTCTAGTTGTGCCTTTTCGCCTTTGCTTGAATACATTAAGGGACAGCTAAAACTTATATGACATTGCCACTATTTGTGGTCATAAAATATGAGTGAATTTTAGATTTTGCCCCTTTTTTAAAATTATCTATTGTCTTATTACTTAGTATCATCATTGATAGGTCTGATTAGGTGCTAATGAGGCATAAAAGAACCTAATTAATAATCTAAGGAGCGCTTGTTGTTTGAGAGCAATTCATCTGACGGTTTATGTTTTCTTTTTTCAATCCTCCCTGTCTTTCCTTTTGTCTCCTTTTTCTTTGTTTCCTCATTTTGATTTTAACTGCATGTAGACTTAAATAAAATTCTGCAAATGTTTTAATTTTCTGAAAAATTGTTTCCGCAATGGTCTTGCGAGCTTGCTAGTAAAAGTTGAAAAGTCGAGACGTTGAGATCGTTTAACTGTGCTTTTATTTTTGATGGAAGAAAAGAGAAGAGAAGGTCAATAAGGGCTAGGGCTTTCGCGAAATTGAACAGAGAGCAGCCACAGCTTTGAGAGGGGACTGCTCAGCATTTCATGAGAGCAGTTATTCCAACGTTTGTTGATTTTTTATAGCCTTCTTTCGCACGTAATCAGTTGCTCCCAAACGAAGTATCTTGCAATTATTTGGGTCCTGTTGTTCAATAGCCGCGAAGCGATGGCGACTATTATTGGGGACATCACGCTTTCTTCGGCTTTTTCACGTCAGCGAGAAATCAAATTACAGTGGTGATTTTGTTCACACCGAAAAAGTACAAGGAGCAAAAATCGAGTAGGTTTGAGGTGTGATTTTCAAAATACGTTTAAAGCGGAGAGAGAAATTGGTGTTTGAACAATTTGGCGGTTTTTGAGATGGATTTGACTTCTGTTTTCAGAGTTTCCTATCCTTTAGTGCTTTTAAGACGGTACATAATTTGTGTTCTAGTTGTGCCTTTTTTCTTTGCTTGAATTCATTAAGGAACAGCTAAAACTTTATATGACTTTGCCACTATTTGTTGACATAAAATATTAGTGAATTTTAGATTTTGTCCCTTTTTTAAAATTATCTATTGTCTTATTACTTAGTATCATCATTGATAGGTCTGATTAGGTGCTAATGAGGCATAAAAGAACCTAATTAATAATCTAAGGAGCGCTTGTCGTTTGAGAGCAATTCATCTGACGCTTTGTTTTCTTTTTTTCCAATCCTCCCTGTCTTTCTTTTTGTCTCTCTTTTTTTCTTCTGTTTCCTCATTTTGATTTTAACTGCATGTAGACTTAAATAAAATTCTGCAAATGTTTTAATTTTCTGAAAAATTGTTTCCGCAATGGCCTTGCGAGCTTGCTAGTATAAGTTGAAAAGTCGAGACGTTGAGATCGTTTAACTGTGCTTTTTCTTTTTGATGGAAGAATAGAGAAGAGAAGGTCAATAAGGGCTAGGGCCTTCGCGAAATTGAACAAAGAGCAGCCAGAACTTTGAGAGGGGACTGCTCAGCATTTCATCAGAGAATTGCGTTTTACGCAACTGCACACTTAGCAAAATTTTAAGATCTTTTGTCCTTAATTCGGTCAGAGAATCAGATGAAGACCGTGGGTCTCACGTAAAGTGAAAGCAGTCGATACAGGTGTCTTAGGATTTTTTTAAAAGAAGGTAGTTCCTTTTTAGACAGAATAGGATTCTTGTTCAACGGAGTTCTTGAGATGACTCTCGGCATTGTCAAGCTCATCTTCATAGTTAGTTTTGCAATGAACCTCATGGTTAGTTTCTTTACGAGCTATTGTATTACATACACTGCAAGGCTTAGTGTCTTTGAAATTGAATTGGTCAAGTTGTGGTTCTATAGATATCTTGACCTCATGATCGGGGACATGATTGCGGGCAAAAGTTATGGGTCACGGTACTCGTGTTGAATAAAAGAGGTATTTGACAAACTTTGCAAGTTTAACCCTCAAAGATTAGTTAGGTCCTCATTCAACAAAAAAGAGTCATCTGATTAAAGTGGCAACTTTACTTGACGACCTGAAAATGAATCTTTTGAAAATTATTTTGGTCCAGCCAAATAACATTGTAATAGATAATAGATAGTTTACACGTCGAACATCTGTTCAACCAATAACTAGTAATTTCATTCTCTTTCAAAATATGTATCGCAAATACTTTCGTTAAAAAATTTGGAGTTGCTAGTTTGTTATTGCAGGTCGAGCCAAAAACTGAAATACGAGATCGCATTATTTTTTTCAAGAATATCACTGATTGCGAAAGAAGCAATTCGTCATTTTATTTTTATTGCACATTTTTTGTAGAAGGTTATGCTAGCCCCCACCTCTTCGTTTACTTTTTGACTCTTTTTGAGGGCATTCCATTCTTGCATATGTGGTATTAATTTGAAGCTCCCTGCGTGCAAAATTTCAGTACAAAAATTATAGGGATTATGCTTTTTTGGAAAAATTTCTCCATTTTCAACGCTTAATTTCAGGCAACCAACTAGGCCTATTTTTTTTAAAAAAATCAAACTTAGATAAAATTTTGGTCAAAATTCAATCAGTTACAAGTAGCGGTTTTTACACTATCTTATTATTTTGTCATTGTCTCCATATACAAAAAATATAAAAAAATTGAGTTTTGAGAATGAATTTGCGATAAGTTGTCAGCCATTTTTTAGATCTTTTTATAAGTTTTTAACTCTTCCCGCACCTGTGTTAACCTTATATTTCGCCAAATGTTCAGTTTGTTTGAAATCTATGTTTAAGTCTTAATAAACAGGCAGAAAGTCATTTGATATCTGTCTATTAATGATTAGTTGTTAAACAAATTCTTGAAAAAATAAAAATAAAGATATTTTATAAACTGACAAACTAAGAGAAACTAAGAGAAACTGACAAACTAAGACAAACTAAGAGAAAGTGATAGCATGCACTTTGTCCGCGTGCACAATTGACTGAACAGCAAACAGCAATGACTCACTCTGTTTTTCGTACCTTTTTTGATCACGTTTAATGCATTTTGATAACCTCATATGCCACTAGTAAAATTTGTTCTTATATTTTTATAAGGTATCTGAGTTGTTAGGAGACGCTCTATGTACTCAGTCAGCTTTTATTCATTTCCAATTTCATATAAGCTTTATTGTTTTATTAAAAATGATTGTGTTTTCTACAGCCACATTTATCAATGTTTTTGAATAAAGCGTTATTACTGGAAACATTAGAGAGTATGAAAAACAGTTAACTTTGAATCAGTATTCATGAATTTGACTTCAGGGTTTTTTAAAATAATCTTCAATTTTTAAACAACTTCAAAATTTATGGAAAAGACTGATGAAGCTCAATTATGCAAAAGAATTCGAACTTAGAGTTCGTGTTTATTTACAACACGTTTAAGAATTTTTTTTATATTTATCATAATTTAAGGTTAACTATGTCTCTCGTATTTGAAAGTTGCTAAGTTTCCTCTGAAATTTTTTTCTCGGTTGTTTCTGTTTCAAAATTCAGCTTAATACATTTAGCTATTTTCCTAGCGGCTTAAATCAAACAATGTTTGATGCTAAAACAAACGTTTCTGAAATATCATGATCGATATCTTGATTTGATATTATGCTTTGAAATGCGAATGTGGGAACATTCTGTGCCACGCACAGAACAAGCAAACCTTCTTGTTAATGTTTATATATGTTTCAGCGATTAGCGTCTCACCAGCAGCCAGAATTAACTTTACCCAAAGAACAGTTTTGTCCCTCAAAGGCCATCTTTCGCTTCTTCTGTTGGCGGCATTTTTTATCACTGTCTCGTCTTTCCTGACAAAACTATTTTTCTTTTTTGTGCGAAAGAGGACTAAAAAACTTCAATTGAGAAATTCAAGATCTATGTACAGCGATGTGTAAAAAGGTTTTGACAATGCTCCGACAAAGGATTCCGTTATACATTATAAACTACACATTATTCAGACTGAAGGTGACTCGAACTTCATGCCAGATCCTGTAATTTCCTTGGAAGGATGTCCCAGTACGCACTCGAGTTGAGTCAGATCAGAGCTAATTTGAGTCTGGACCTCAACCAGGAGAGCTATATCCGTCCGCTACAAGAATTTTCAAACTCTTGAAATGAACTGTGTCCAATTTATCGAACAAATTTTTGCGACTCGGAAAGCAAAAGTAATATATTTGATGATGAATAGCCGCGAAGCGATAGCGGCTATTATTGGAGACATCTTGATTTTTTACGATTCAAAGAATTTGAATTGTATTGGGGCGCTGTCTTTTTACGACTCGAAGAGGAGTATTGGAGCAGTCCTTTTTTTAATCAATTTTATTGGAGTGATTTTTGAAGCGGGAAATGAAATGCGTGAAAAAACTTCTTGTGCTGAACAAAAGTGAAGAGCGGAGCAAAAAGCGAGTGGTTTTTGTTCATACCGCTATTTTTGAGAGAGCGAAAAATTGAATTGTTAAAAAATTTTCTCTAACCGAGAAAGCATTTTTTTGCAACTATTGATGGTTGTGAGGTTTGATTATGATTTTATATTAGTTTCAGGCTTGTTCTGATAGGAATTGAAGGTTTCAAGTAGTTAATTTGAGTTTAATGCTAATTTGGAGGTTTTTGATCAGTTTTGCTGATTTTTAGGTGAAATTTAGTGATTTTTTGCCTGTTTTTCTTTTAATGCTTTAAGTGGGATTTGAATAGAAGCTTGTTACTTAACGAATATTCAGATAACAATTGACTAAAGTTTTTTGGTATGAATCATTTTTTTCTTCGGAAAATTGACAGAAAAATTGAGAAATTTTAAACCATTTTTCTTGCCCATTGTTTTGCGAGCTTTTCATTGCTCTAATTGCAAAGGAACTTTATTTGGCTTTATGTTTCCTTGTACTATTTATAAGAACTCATTAAATTTTTCTAGTTCTTTAGTTCAATTTGTTTTTGAACGCCGTTTCTATTCTTCCTCAATATTTTTATGACATTTGTGGAGACTCAGGGTTCACAATAGTTGTTCTAGTTGTTTAGTCATAAGTAGGGGCAATTTTCTCCTTCGAGTCGTTTCCGGAATTCTTCTGGCTATGTTTTTTTTAAGATCTGTTCACAAAATTTCATGATTTTTGAAGTCAAATTGGAGTAGTGATTTTGGTCACGCCGAAACAGGAAGTGGAGCGAAAAAGCGAGTGGTTTTGCGGCGTGAAATGTTTTGGCTCTAATTTTAAAATAGGGTGAGAAAACGGTGTTTGAACAAAAATTCGCTTTCTCGCTGGTGGTTTGTTGTTCCTATGCGGCAATTTCACTTTGATTTTTACTGTTTTTTCCCATTTTCTGGATTGGATTTTTTCTAATTGCTTTTCCCAATCTATTCATAGACCATTCTAGGTCTAATTTTTTGTTTAGTCAATGAAAATTCTTTGAATTTTACGTCAGGACTTGTCTTGTTATGTTTTTTTAATTCGTCTCCATCGATGCTCACTTCTACTGCTTTGAATTCTACTGCTTTGGAGTTAAAATTTGTGTGTGTGACGTCATTTTTGATTTTAGGTCGGTTGCGTGTTTTACCTCACTCAAAATGATTGCTTCTAAACTCAGTTATCGAACTTTAATTTTTATGAACATTTACGTGTTAAAGATCAATAGTGTGCATCTAAGTAGTGCCTGACGTATATGCCCTAATTCTTGAGTATAAGATCCTTATTTTTTCAGTTTGAATATCAATTTTGAAAAAGTTTTTTTTAGGGCTTTTTCTTTATTGACCGTATGTATCATGTCATAAAACTGACAGTCCGAATCTAACACAAAAAGTCTAGTGGTCTTTTAAAGGACTGGTGGTCGATCTGTCTATCATATTTCTTTAGTTATTTCAATTCATGGAAGTCCACAAGCGTCTATCGCGGCTATTTTCCGGCAATCTGCCGGCTATGTTTGTAAATGTGGTGAAACCCCAGAACTTGACAAATGCCGAAAATTTCTAGAATATCTGAAATAATGTAGATTGTAAATTTTAAGTCATCGGTCATCTCTTTACCTGTGCAATGAACGCAATGAAGTTTATTAGTTGAATAATACTTATGCCAGTTGTTTTATAATTCCGACCGCCCTTTTGAGGGAGCAACTTTGTGCTCAGAAGTTGTTTGTTATCAGTTACTTTTGGCGGATCGATATTTTTGAAATAGAAAGACACGAGTGGTATCATCAGAAAGCTTTATACAGTCTTCAGTTGAATGGGACTTGCCGAAATTATTGTGAGACTTTTTTTTGCCTAATTTTAGCTGAGTTTTGCGAAATTACCTTTTAACTGAGATTTCGGACAATTTACCTTTGATACTTTCTGTCAATTTTCAGCCCAGTTTGGCCATTTTACCCCTTTTATCCATAAATAATCGAGTCAAATCGGCATTAATTGCTGTTGCCAATGTTATTGCAACTTTCAAGATGATTCGAAAACCGCCAAAATTGCAACAAAAACTTGACTCTTTTGTCCAACAACGTGAAACTTAGACGTGCTCTTTTAACAAATTAACAAATGATTAGACTAAAGATATGTTTTAAAACATAATTTTGGTGACCATCCGCCTTGATAATAAGGACAGAAAACCTTCTGAATTAAGTTTAATTTTTTTTGAAACAAAGAGGGGGCATGAGCACACCCCAAGACTAATATCCAAGACTACGACAGAGTTTCTTATTGCAGACGAGCCAACCAAAGACGAAGAGTTTTTTTTCAAGGGTTTTCAGACGTCACCCGACCAAGAAGGCCTGACATTTTTTTGGTTACAGACGTCACCAAGAGATGATCGCCCGAGGTTCCAGACGTCACCTTAGAAGTCCTTTCCCCGGTTAGACGTATCCAAAAAAAACGTGATTTTTTTTGCGACAAAAAATCTCAAACACACAAAAATTGTCCCCCAACGAGGTTTTGGTAGATGGTTTATGAAAGAAATAGCCATGAGCAACTACAAGTCAGCAGTTAGCGAAAAAAAAACGCAAATTGCCCGAAAAAAACGATATAGCGTTTTTTGCATCGGAAAAACTCGAAAAACAATTTTCTCAATTTGTCGCAAAAAATCTACATGAAAGTTAAATTTTTATTTGAGTGGAACACTTCAGTTGGACTTAAAATCAACTTTATTTTGGTTGAACACATTATGTAAAATTTTTGCTCAAAAATGAGAAAGTCGCAAAAGTGCTTTTTTGAGCGTCAAAAATCAAAAAAACGTTTTTCTAACGTCTTAATGAAAACTTTTTATTAAGTCCAAAAAACCCATTGATTAGCCCCCCTGGGTTCGTTGGAAAAGAAGCTTCAAAATCAATTTATCGATTTTGCATTTTTGTAAAGAAGCAACTCAATTTTGACAAAATTTGCTTCCTTGACGAAAAAAAATAAAAAAAACGTTTTTCTAACGTTTTAGGGAAAACCTTTTAATAAATCCAAAAAACGCATTGATTAGCCCCCCTGGTTTTGTTGGAGAAAAAACTTCAAAATCAGTTTATCGATTTCGCAATTTTGTAAGGAAGCAACTCAATTTTGACAAAAATTGCTTCTTTGAATCAAAAAAAATTCAAAAAACGTTTTCCTAAAAACATTTAATAGTTCCACTGAAACCCATTGATTAGCTCCCCTGGTTTTGTTGGAAAACAAGTCTCAAAATCAGTTGATTGAATATACAAACTTATAAAGAGGCAACTTGAAATTTGCAAATTTGCTTCTTTTACTTAAAAAACTCAAAAAACCATTTTTCTAATGTTTATTGGAAATTTTCAGTAGATAACAAGAAAGCGTTCGAAATAGCTCCTTCCGTTTGTTTGAAAATAATCTGAAAATTTATTTCATTTATTTCAAAACCGCAAGGAAGCAACAGAAAAGTGGCAAAATTGTTTCTCTGTTATATAAAAATCAAAAAAACGTTTTTCTAACGTTTTTTTCTTATTAAAGGAAAAATCAATCAATTTTCAAAAAAGAGCTATTTTATATACCTCCGCAGTTCATTAAAAAACAAGCTGAAAAACTATATAACCATTCTGCAAAACCGAAAACAACAGACAGAAAATTACTGAAAAGCTTCTGACAAAAAAAAACCCGCAAAGAGGTTTGTGTTTTCTTTGATCTTAATTGCATACTACTAGCCGCGAGCCTAGTTAATGGGGTAGTATGCTTTCCTAAGAAAACCCGACCTTTACACTTATATTGTTTTCATTTTGCATACTACTAGCCGCGCATCTAGTTAATTGAGTAGTATACACTAAAAATACCTTCTCAAGAGAAATAAAAGAGAAGATAAGATCTCAAAAAGAAGTAAATCAAAAGCTCTCGAATAATTCCCCACGCAAATTCATTCATGCATATAGTCCCTTTAAATTGGAAAATTCAAACGTCTCTTCTTTTTTGTCCGCGGTCTCAGAAGTTGCCGAAAGAAGTCCCTTTTCCCCCTTTGGTCTCAGTAGTCACCAACTGAAGAGGAGTGTGTTTCCGTTGGGTCGCAGTAGTCACCAAGGTAAAGATGAGCAATTCAAAGGTGGCAGATAATATCCAGAAACAAATACAAGCAGTTTAATGGTAGCAGTTGTCCTTAACTTCATAAGAATCGCAAAACAGAATTTCTTGGAAAAGAGCTTCAAAGTAGACCCAGCTTTTAAGCGACCAGTTTTCTCTGCTTGTCTGTAGCTCACGTTGCCTCGTCGCACCGCATTTTAAATTCTAAAAAAAGTTAACTTATTTTGAAGAAGTATCAATATAGATTTAGTTTGTTTGGTTTTAGGTTTTATTTGTTCCTAAAACTCCACACACACACAAAAAAAAGAAAACATTTCAGTAAAATTTTTTCTGGTACTTTGATTGTGATTACAGGAGAACTAAAATTTACAAGAGAATCGTTGCGAAGTCATATTTGTAAAAAAAATCGAAAGCAATTATTTGGTCCTGTTCAACAAATCAACGGTACACACGCGCGAACGCTTAGTTTTTCCTTTTTTTAAGCAAATTTTTAGCTAGATTTAGCACCAAAAAAAACACCTTTAGGATTCCTGTTTTTGTGAAAATTTGCGTTGCTACTTTTGAACGAAAAGAGCTAGGCTGATTAGCCTACAAAAACTTAAGAGGTTTTTAATTTACCAAAAAGTCGTCGCTCCGTAAATTTCGAGCCGTTCTTTAACTTTACTTTAAATACAACAAAACCATTACGAGTTGACTACAGCCGGTTCGTCAAGATGACAAAAAAAACAGCCAGAAGTTACAATACGCATTGAAAAAGTTCAAAATGACTGAGCTCAACATGAAAAATCAGCTTGATCTCTTACAGACATCCGTTGAGCAGAGAAAAAGCTTCCGCACTCTTTCGTTGTTGATCAACAAAATCAAGGAGAGCGTTGAAGAGCTGAAGACAAACCTTGACAGCATCATGATTGAAAAAGTAAGCTCCAGTAGCATAAATTCGGTCATGAAGCGTCAATCGAACTGATCTCTCGTCTAGAAAAGTTGGAACTAGAAGTCAACAGTCTCGACGATGATGGTCAATTGAGTCAATCATCAACTCGAGTGCGCGACGACATCAGCTGCATCTCACAGTCCTCAAGAAGACAACTCGAGTTGCATCGATTTACACCGGTTTCCCAAAACTCAGAGCAAAACAACATGACAGTAAAGAACCCTGCCAGCGATGTCTCCCCTCCAGTGCCCCCAAGACCGGCGAAACCATCGTTTTTCCTTCCGCAAGGAGAAAATAAACCCAACCTTCTCTCCAAATTCCTTCAGAGCAACAGCCAATTTGCGCAGGATACTAGAGAATTGACTGAAGAATCAGTAAAAAATTTTACGACGGTTGAACACATAAATCAGTCAATGTCGTTGTTAGCAGCCCCAACACCAGCATCAACCCTATTATCCAGACCAAACATTCAAGACAGATTTGTCTTGAGTAATCCTCAATCCCCAGTACACAAAATTGTTCTCAGAGAGCAAGAGAACACTTTCAACCAGTTTGCTTCAATTCAACAACCCTCCATTCCAATGAATCAAACTGCAGTCTTATTTCCTGTTGAATCTATTGATAACCAGCCGGAATTAATTCACTCATCAATTGGAGAATTGAACCAGTTCTCTAGTTCAAAGCTGATCACATTGCCCGAAATGCCAATAAATCAACCAGCAAATGCCACAGTTAGACCAAAAGAAAATTCTTCTGTTCCCTTAAATAACAAAAGAGAAGATCAAAGCATACAACGTCATGCATTAGATTTACAAAACTCAATTCAACATAACTGCCCAGTTAACAAAACCAGTACATACCAAACATCAAGTTCATGCAATTTGAATGAGCAAATGCTTCAGCGTCAATTTCATTCAGAAAAAGGAACAAATAGAGTGACAAATGAGACCACGCCAAATCCATATTGTTACAAAGACAGTCGACACAATCCCCTACATTTTGACATCAATCAAAGTGCAACTGCTCAAACTGTTTCAAACACTCAATTTTCAGCTGTTCCAACAAGTGAAAACCAGAACAGCGTAAAATTGGCGTCAGCAATGTCGTTACCAACAGTAGCGCAAACAAACGTTTCCCAACAATTTCAGAACCCACTTTACCCAACTGGAGTTCATTTTAGCAATGGAAATCGAACGGAAGAACCAAACAATGGAATTGTTTTCCCCTCGAATACAACACTCAACAACCAAGGTACCAACCTTGTTTGCTGTACATCATCTCAGCCACCTAATTGTCCGCTTACTCCGGAAAATCCCTTTACAAACTACCAAACAGCCATTCTTCCCCCCTTTACTCAATATATTAGCCAACCAAACATTTCGGGAAATTCGAAACAAATTCCAAATTGGTCTTTTTCTGGAAAGCTACTGTTTCAGCCACGAACTGAAATACAAACAGAAACAATCCCGTTTGAAAATAATTTTAATTTACAAACCACAAACAAAAATTCCATTAAACTTCCACCAATAACAATATCAAATTTCAATGGTAACCCACTGAAATACCATGAGTGGATAAACAATTTTTTCAACCTAGTTCACAATAATACTAGCCTTACGGATACACACCGTATAACATACTTACAAAACTCGGTCGTAGGAAAAGCCAAAGAAAAAATTCAAGCCTACTCGTGTGACCCAGCTTACTACGCGATTGCTTTGAAAGAGCTCATGGATCACTTTGGAGATCCCAGCATTGTTGTGAATGCTTTCATCAATCAACTGGAAGCCTGGCGTCCGAACAATGACTACAACAAACAGAGTTTTGTATCTTTTGCTTCTTTTCTCAAACGATTAGTGCAAGGTTTTGAATATTTAGGCTTCAAAGCTGACTTGCAAAGTTCAACATTGATGAAAAAGGCAAAAGAAAAAATTCCACATAATATTCTGATAAAATGGACAGAGTATACAATAACATCAATTGGAAATCAACCAACCGTCTCTGATTTTCAGAAGTGGCTTGAAGTACAGGCCCAAGTATACGACAAAATCAACAGAGAAAATGTTCATAAGCCGTTTAATAATTGGAAAACTTTCGGTCACAACAGTAATAGCATAAGCAGAATTAGCAACAACAATGATAATAGGAACAGCAATGCTATGAATCAATTTTCTAATACTTCACAAAACAATTGGAAACCGAATTCATTGCACTCAAGTCGCCCTGCAAACCAGCATGGTCAACCACCCTTTCCTCCGCGTAAAGATGCTGATCAGTCAAACAAGTCTTGCGAGAAATGCAAAGGAAGTCACATACTCGCAACATGCCCTGAATACCAGAAATGTGCGCCAGACCAAAGGTATGACATTGTGAGCAAGAACAATCTTTGCTCGAACTTTTTAAGCAACAAACATTTTAAGCAGTCATGTCCGTCCACAAAACGATGCCAAACATGTAAGGGATTTCACCACACAACTTTGCATGCTCCTTCGAAACAAGTTAAGCGGCCCACCGCTGCCTTCTCAACAAGCAATCCCCATCAGCCAACACAAAATCTAGCAAGCCCCCAAACACAGCCATCCTTTCAACAACAAAATCAAAACAAAAGTACTGACACTGTCAGCAGTACAAAGAGCCAGCAGACAAGATACGGTCAATCGTTTTCTGGTAAAAGACAATCACAGCATCAAAATATTCAACGCGCCCATTTGAGTGCTTCGAATCCGACCCAAAACTTCAGTATCAACCGAAATACATTTCCTCCTCCTGAATGGTATGAACAACTACAAATAATACCAGTTTCATTTGTAAACGGAAGTAAAGTGTTTGATACCTACGCCTTGATTGACCCCGGGAGCCAGTTCACCTTCCTGCTGGATAAAGTTACTAGCTTTCTTGAGCTTCCCTGGGAAGCACAAGCATCAACAACTCTGCAGTACCTAAACACTGAACATGAAATGCCACTGTCCAAAATTAGTGAAACAGTGACAGTAACGCCTTATGACAAAATCAATCAACACTTCAGCATTGCAAGAGCCTATAGCACGCCATGTCTCAACGTATCACCCGCTAACGTTCTTGAACTCAATCAATTATGCGACACCTTTAAGGAACTTAGTCACATTTATTTCCCTGACATAGCCAACGGTGCAATAGGCGCCCTTCTTGGTGTCAATACGTTTGCCTTCACGTATCCAGTCGACGTAATCCAAGGTAGCAAAAAGCGTCCATTCGGCGTAAAAACAAAGCTTGGTTGGACTCTCGCTGGAGAGTACGAGCTATCTCCTAAAACAATGAACGCAAACAAGCCCCCTCGCCAACCATTCATTTACCATGTCTGCCGGAAAGACACTGAAGAGGAACCATTGGACAAATTAGTTCAAAGATTCTGGAAAATAGAAGCTGAAGGTACATTACCCGAACAGAATGAAGACAGCTCACTAGACCAATTAGCAGTCCAAACAATGGAAAACTCAATCTGTCACAACGGTGAAAGATATGATTGGCCTTCCTTGGAAACCTGTAAAGAAACTCCAGAATACCTATTTCTCAGCAGTCAGTCAACTAAAAAGTCTACAAAACCGACTACAAAATGATCCCGGTCTCAATCAGAAGTACAACCAGACACTCCAAACAGACTTGGATAAAAATTTTGTCAAGCCAGTCGAAATGCAAGCACCACCCCCAGAGTCAATATGGTACTTACCTCATCATCCAGTCACTAATCCAAACAAACCCGGAAAAGTGAGAAGAGTTGCCAACGCAGCATCAAAATTCCGCGGTGAGTCATTGAACTCAAATCTTTTAACTGGTCCTGACTTGCTAAATAACTTAGTTGGAGTGCTGTTGAGATTCAGAGAACACCCGGTTGCTGTTTTGTCAGACATCGAAGGAATGTTTATGCAGATTGCCGTGAGACAAGAAGACCAGTCTGCTCTTCGTTTCATTTGGATGATAGACAACTCCATTCGACAATTTCAATTCTCGATATTAATCTTTGGCGCAACATGTTCACCATTTTGCGCAATTTATGTGCTCAATAAATGTGCAGAAGACAACAAAAGTGAATTTCCAGCCGCCTTGAACGCTATTAAACACCACTTTTATATGGATGACTACATTCAGTCCCTGCCAACAATTTCAGAAGCCAAAGAAATCATATCACAGACAACAAGATGCCTGAAAAATGGTGGCTTCAGGTTGACAAAATTTGTTTCGAACCAACCAGATGTACTTGCTGAAATCTCTTCCGACGACAAAGACGAGACAAAAGAGATCATAAGAGTCCTTGGTCAAAAATGGAACATAACAACTGACGATTTTGTCATGTTTCCCCTACAACAAATTCCTAAAGGTGCAACAGTGTACACACAAAGGAAAATTTTTAGTTTGGTATCTTCAATCTTCGATCCCTTCGGCCTGTTGTCTCCCCTGACAATTAGAATCAAAATGGTTTTGCAGCAGATTTGGAAACTTGGAAGAAAATGGGATGATTTGATACCACATGAACTACACCCTAACCTCCAGAAAGTTCTAAACAGCTACTTTGCCATGCCCGAAATCCGAATACCAAGAACTGTTCACAATTTCAGTAAAATCACAAGCAGCCAACTTCATATATTTGTGGATGCCTCAATGGCAGCTATGGCAGCCGTTGCTTACCTCCGTACAACCAATAGTCAAACCACTCCGCCACAAGCATGCTTTCTCATGGGAAAATGCAAACTTGCTCCCATTAAACAAACAAGTGTGCCAAAAATGGAACTAGAAGCCGCTGTTATAGGAGTGCGCCTTCTACAACTGATCCAAAGAGAAATGACACTGACATTCGATCAAATTTTTCTCTGGTCCGACAGTCAAGTAGTTTTGGACTGGATAGCCTCAATTAAGAAGCAAAACGTTTTTGTTTCAAACAGATTGCGAGAAATTCATAAAAGTTCTTCACCCCAGCAATGGCATCACATCTCAACTTATCTCAATCCCGCCGATCACGGAACTCGCGGTCTTGAGACAAACGAAATTCAGCAGAAATGGTTAGATCCACCCCAATTTCTTTGCCAAAGCGAGTCGACCTGGAATGAGATAAACAAACCACGCGCAACATGTGCGGCAGTCACGAGAAGTCCCAAGACAATTAAACCTATAGTCGATCCGAGTAAATTCTCAACATGGAACAAACTTCTTCTGACAGTTGCAACAGTTTTCAACCTAATTAATCGTGCAAAGAAAATGCGAACGAACAATTACCAATACACAACTGAAGACATTCAATTATCAAGAAATTATCTCCTGAAATTATCTCAGGACAGTTTTTTCCATTCGACCGTTAATTCCTTACAACGTGGAATCAAACTAGATTCTAAGTGCAAAATACGATGCTTAAATCCGCTGTTGGATGAGGACGGATTACTCAGATCTTGTGGTCGATTGCAGTATGCACCAACACAACTGGATTTGGAAAAACGTCCAATAATTTTGCACGCCAAGGACAAAATTGTTCGTTTGTACTTGGAACATGCCCATCAAATATGTATTCACCAGTCCACAGAACCAACAAAAGCATTCATTCAACAACGTTACCATGTGATTGGCCTTCGGAAAGCGTTAGCAAGCGTACGGTTTCATTGTTTCTTATGTCGACGCTTTGACACGAAAAACATTCAACCAATTATGGCACCATTACCTAGTTTTCGTTTTCCAACAACAAAAACACAGTTCCCCTTTGCTAATTCTGGTGTAGATTTTTTTGGATCCTTCTACATTGAAGATTCCAAAGGCATTTTAGAAAAACATTATGGTCTAATATTTACATGCATGGTGACGCGAGCAGTTCACTTAGAAACGTGTCCAGACCTCAATACAGATACGTTTCTCAATGCCTTCAGAAGATTTTGCAGTCGTCGATGCCAGCCCCAACTTCTCTACAGCGACAACGGGAAAACTTTCGTTGGCGCTTCTGAAGAACTGAAGAAAACTGTTAAAGCCTTGGACAATGACAGAATCTACAAAGCTTTAGCAGTAGCCAATACAACGTGGAAATTCAATCACCCATACGGCCCTCATTTTGGCGGTGTCTGGGAGCGTTTGATCCAGAGAGCCAAAAGAACGCTCTCCTCATTCTAGGATCCAGAAGACTCTCTTTTGACACTTTCCTAACAATTATGGTGGAAACAGAATCAGTCCTCAACTCCAGACCACTGACTAACGTTGCTGAGCAGCCTGACAACGAGGAACCTTTGACTCCAAACCACTTTCTTATCCAGCGTCCCTTCAATAGCTTGCCACCAGGACAATTTGGAGACCAGCAACCTGCAAGCTTGAAGACATGGAAAAACACGCAGAAGCTGATGAACCATATATGGCGACGCTTGGTGAAAGAGTATCTGCCAACCCTTAGCCGACGGTCGAAATGGTCAAACAGCAACGATCGACCTCTCAAAGTGGACGACATTGTTTGGGTGTTGAAAGACCAAACACCAAGAGGCATTTGGCCACTGGGAAGAGTCATGGAGACAACGCCAGGACGAGATGGAGAAACACGAGTCGTAAAGGTAAAAACGGCTTACGGCACGTTCGTTCGCCCCGTTTCCGGTCTCGCACGCGTTTTTTCTCCGTAGTTTTTTTTTTTGATTTTTCTCGCTCCGGTTTCAGGCAACGTGAGTTACCCCTTTCCCACAAATTGATGTACTGACCATATTGACAACATTTCAGCCTACAGTTTCAGAGCCAATTTCAAAGAAGATGAGAAAAGACTTCAATCAATTGATGCCTCCGAAAACCCTTGATGCCCCCTTTGTGCCCTTGCAGCATGTTGCCAATGTTATTGCAACTTTCAAGATGATTCGAAAACCGCCAAAATTGCAACAAAAACTTGACTCTTTTGTCCAACAACGTGAAACTTAGACGTGCTCTTTTAACAAATTAACAAATGATTAGACTAGAGATATGTTTTAAAACAATTGCTATTTTTGTTCCATATTTATTTTTAGCTCCGCCCTTAGAACATTTTCAACGAATTTTACGAATTACCATGAGATCCACTGTCTAGTGGAGGAATCTGGAATGACAATTTTGACGCTTTTTTTCCAATTTAATCAATATTCAATGATTTTGCTAAACTATTTAGACATTTTTCTCTCTTTATCAACTTTTTCAACACTCTGTGGATCATAAAATAAGGTCTAGAGAAAATTATGCAATGTCTTTTATCATTGTTGTTGTTGCCAGATAAGTTTTTTTGTAATTCAATTCTATTTTTAAAAATTTATTCAGCAATCAATTGAGACTACCAAAACGAATTCAGCCGAATTGTGTTTCAACCTTGGCTCAAAAAACAATTCAGTAAATACGAGATTGATATGACTTCAGGTAGTTTCTTTCATTTTAAATTTGAAAATCATGAGAAATAATGATCGTTGCTGCTTTCGAATTCACTAAACATTCTGTTATTTTCAGAAGTAATTTATAATTTTATCAGAAATTGTAACGAGAGTTATTCTATTTGATGCCGTTTCCGACCAACTTATTCTAAAATTTAATTCTACAGCCCAATAATTTTTTCTTTTCTGAATAGTTGATTGACGTCAGTGAGCCATCTTTGTACTTGGGCCACGTCCTTTTCTTCAATTGATAGTTCTGCCTGCTGACGACACAGTTAATGGTAAATTTACACAGGGAAAGAATATAGACATAACAAAAAGATAGAAAAACATATTCTAAACTTGTTCATAACCGCAAGTCAGCCTCTCAAGGGCTATTATTTGGGCGCTCTCCTTTTTACAATTCAAGGAATTTTCACTAATCAAAGAATTTGATTTGTATTGGGGCACCGTCTTTTTATTTTTTTTATACTTCTTTTCACATATAATTTTTGAAGTCGAATTGAAGTGATGATTTGGTCTTGCTGAAATAGCATGGAGCAGGCGTGCAGCAAAAAGCAATTGGTTTTGATGCATAAGTTTTTTACACTAGTTTTAAAGCATACTGAGAAAACCTCGAACAAAAATTTTCTGAAATTTTCCATTATAGCACCCCTCAAAAATTAAGCCCACATTATGGTATAATTACCATAGTTGGGGCTACAGGTTTAATTAACACTAATTTCTGGGGAATATAGTGGGAAAGTCTCTTTTTCGCAAGTTGTATTTCGTTCACATGCAGCAGTTTGATTTCTATTTTTATCATTTTAAATTTCTGCGGTGTGACTTTTTTGAAAATGGTTTTTTCAATCCCTTCAATGTTTTTACAGGACTTGTTTTGTGTTTAGTCAATGAGAGTTCTTTGAATTGTATGTCAGGACTTGTCCTGTTATGTTTTTTGTAATTCACGCTACCTTTCGTTCACGTTTTTCGTATCACATGAGTCGCAACCCACGTTTGACTTACTTCACCCGCCCTTCAAACTAATTGAATTTAAAATTTTTTAATTGAATTGCACAGCGTAGTGAGCACTGTCAAGATCAAAGGAGCAACATCAAACGAAACGGAATACACCGATAAAGCTCGGTTATTACGTCATGATGCATTAGGTTATCAGAAGTCATTAGAGAGATTGCTAGCTGGCTTTTGTAATAAGCTCAATTGCCTTGAGTATAGAAGCCGTATCAAATATATTTTTAGAATCTAACTGAAACTGCACACCAAAATATGACATTTAGACGCTTTTGAAACCAATTCTGTCCGCTTTTATCTCTTCTTTTTTGTTTTTATGTTTCAATCCCGATGTGTGTCATGCGTGCCAACGGCAGTTATTTTCCAAAACAATGTAAATAGTTTTCAGTGCCCATTCCTGGTTTTTTAAGTCCAGTTTTAAGGATCTGTTTAGTTTCTGTCCCATGTTAGTGGGTATATAGTTTTACGACAGTGCTTTTGGCTACATAGATCGTGCTATATAGCATATAAATTGTTATTAGGGATAAGAAAAACTCTGAGCCGAGTTAAAACAGAATGGTGTTTTTTTCTGCTTAGTCATTGAAAATTTTTGGATTTTAAGGTCAGGACATCTCTTGCTATTTCCAAATTCCTTTATATTTTTTTCGTCATAGATAAGTCATCACTCTCACGTTTCATTTCCGTGAAAAAACGTTAATACTCCTATTTTTTTCACTTTGACTGGTAAATAGATGCTGTCGAATTAGTCGCATTGCTGCAGCCAAAACTGAAGAAAATTAACTTCTTGAGATAAATTAATTAACGCAAGTAGGCTATACAACATAATTGTTCGGCTGAATAGAGCCAGTTACTAAAGCTTTAATGTTCTTCATTTTGTAAACAAGAAGCTCAGTCTCTTATGTTTTAGTCATTTTGATAGTACAAAAGAGAAAATTTTGATTATTATACTAATAGTACAGATCCTTGAT
>NC_134474.1:35633754-35716577 GCF_964194025.1 Convolutriloba macropyga | reverse complement strand
ATCGGTTCGACAACGGTTTTTCGCAAAAAACTGGGTTTTTTGTTTTTATTTGAAGTTTTTGCATGACAAATTCTCCGCTGTGAGAGTTATCAGTGGCATCCGTGTGAGAATGAAAAAACCATTTTAAGATAATTCAATTCACAACTGATAGATCGTCCTGACTTTGAAAGTCACTGTTTTCAAAGTGCTTTTTGTGTACCCAGTCTTATAGAATACAAGTCAGATATCCCCTTTTTGGCATCGATAGAAGGCGCATTTAAAGAAAGATCGTTTTCTATTGATTATATATATATATATATATATATATATATATTTGTATATTTATATATATATATATATATATATATATATATATATTTGTCTGTATTTGAGTTTATTTTGTAAACGTAAAACATATTATGATTAATGACAGCTCTCAATTAATTACCTGTCACATATCACAAAATGGCATCAGAAAAGGCGCAGTTCGACACATTTAATTTTTTTGGCGACTTGATTATTGTTATAACGGGTCTGACGCCAGAATTTTGAGTTTCCTTATCGATATTTGTATGTACTTGACGGTATTTTTGTTACCGAATGACACTTTCTGCTAAAAGACAGGTCTCGAGTGCTTCAGTTGGAGGATTAATTGAACCTGATTATTAATTTTAATTTTTTGCTGATAGTGTTATTGGCTTTAAAAACAACTGTTTCAAAAAAGTATTTTTTAACTCTCTATTTTCAGTTTATTTTTGTCTATGTGTTACCTAGTCCCATTAGTTACAGGTCAAATATTACGTTGCTGGCATAAAAGGAAGGCAAGTTTCAACATATCTACTTATTCATATGAATTTTGGGCTTCGAAACGTTGGTTTTGTTAACGTAGGACATATTCTGAAAAACTTTCAATGGTTTCGTTTAGGAGAATAATTAAGCTTTTTCATGTTAGACGTTTTTTTTATGATAACAATGGTCAGGTAAATTTTATGTTAGCCACTTTAGTTGTTTTCTTTCTATTTGTGACCGATTCTTTTAAGGGACTGGTTCTAAGTCCTTTCTAGTTAAGAACAATGGACCAGTTTTTTGTTTAGTTTTGGTTTTATCTAACGCTATTTTGAAGTTGTTATGATGTTTTTCTACAGATAGACATCGAGTTTGTATCCTATTAATGGTTGTTGTTGTTGTATTTGTTCCATTTTGTTGTTAGTCTTGTCTCGTATTCTTAATAATGGCAAATCTACACGGCCTCCCAAGGCGGCTTTTTTTTCGTCCACTTAGTGATTTGAGTTGGACGCAGTTTTTAATTTTTTTTTCATACACTAAGTTTTCGAAAAACGTTTGAATTTTTAAAACTCGCACATAAACGAGCCTCCTTGTTCTCTTTTAGATTCAAAATCGATACATCGTTTTAGTTAAATTCAGACTGCTCTCTTGTAAAACACTAATGTTCAATACAGAAGTGTTCTCTCTTTTTCCGTAACACAATTTCGATGCTCTATTGGCATCACTTGGAAAAAAATGATTGACAAACAAGCCTACATGGGCCTCTCAAAGGAGGAGGCGTCAAAATTTTTTGATAAATTACGAATAAAATTAGACGAAAGTTCGAGGGCCTCTCTTATATGTTTACTTTAACAGTGAAACTAACTACAACTTTTCAACTACCCTATATTTTACTTCTTTTCTTTTCATATTAATCAATTTCCTTAGATCTGGTGGCATTGAAACAAATCCGGGAGCAATCTTGTCTCAAACTCAGACCCAAAAAATACTTCAAAAAGCGCAAAAAACTAAAACTTTTGTGCTTGAATTGGCAGAACATCTTTAAAAAAAAACTTTGCACTTGAAACAGATAATAAAAACATATACGAAGTGTATTTTTTGCTTCAGGAAGACCTGATTAACGAAAATTGAGGAGGAAAATTTCTGCAATCCTTTCTTAGACGATTATGTATGCCTTCGCAAAGACAGGTCAGCGTCGATCTCTGACAATAAGAAAAAGGGAGAGGAGTTATGGCACTAGTTCTAAAACATCTGCCGCCAAAAACAAATTTTTGTTTATTTCACGTTTGTCCTTAATTGCCTTCCTTCATGTAGTCGTAAGAGAATTTCTGATTAATAAGAGGACTCAAGGGTATGGAATCTTGTTATGGAGGAAAAAATGAGACTTTTGACTGATTGTAATTGTTAGTTGATGAATTTCATTAGTTTAAAGATATCTTTTTCAGGAAATGTAAAAGAAATTTTGTCGTTTTTCGTCTTCTGTTTCTTTACCTACTTCTTGCCTAGTCTCAATAATCACAAGTGACATATCATATTTTGGCGTTGAAAGAAAACGCATTTGCAGCTATCTATTTTTTGGTGAAATAGAAATTGTTTTAATCGGTTCGACAACGGTTTTTCGCAAAAAACTGGGTTTTTTGTATTTATTTGAAGTTTTTGTATGACAAATTCTCCGCTGTGACAGTTATCAGTGGCATCCGTGTGAGAATGAAAAACCATTTTGAGATAATTCAATTCACAACTGATAGATCGTCCTGAGTTTGAAAGTCACTGTTTTCAAAGTGCTTTTTGTGTACCCAGTCTTATAGAATACAAGTCAGATATCCCATTTTTGGCATCGATAGAAGGCGCATTTAAAGAAAGATCGTTTTCTATTGATTATATATATATATATATATATATATATATATATATATATATATATTTGTATATTTATATATATATATATATATATATATATATATATATTTGTCTGTATTTAAGTTTATTTTGTAAACGTAAAACATATTATGATTAATGACAGCTCTCAATTAATTACCTGTCACATATCACAAAATGGCATCAAAAAAGGCGCAGTTCGACACATTTAAGTTTTTGGTGACTTGATTATTGTTATAACGGGTCTGACGCCAGAATTTTGAGTTTCCTTATCGATATTTGTATGTACTTGACGGTATTTTTGTTACCGAATGACACTTTCTGCTAAAAGACAGGTCTCAAGTGCTTCAGTTGGAGGATTAATTGAACCTGATTATTAATTTTAATTTTTTTGCTGATAGTGTTAATGGCTTTAAAAACAACTGTTTCAAAAAAGTATTTTTTTAACTCTCTATTTTCAGTTTATTTTTGTCTATGTGTTACCTGGTCTCCTTAATTACAGGTCAAATATCACGTTGCTGGCATAAAAGGAAGGCAAATTTCCACATATCTACTTATTCATATGAATTTTGGGCTTCGAAACGTTCGCTTTGTTAACGTAGGACAAATTCTGAAAAACTTTCAATGGTTTCGTTAAGGAGAATAATTAAGCTTTTTCATGATAGACGTTTTTTTATGATAACAACGGTCAGGTAAATTTTATGTTAGCCACTTTAGTTGTTTTCTTTCTATTCGTGACCGATTCTCTTTAGGGACTGGTTCCAATTCTTTTCTAGTTGGCGCAGTTCGACTGGTTCTAGTTTTCTAGTTGGCGCAGTTCGACTGGTTCCAAAAAAGGCGCAGTTCGACACATTCAACACGAAGTTTTTGGTGACTTGATTATTGTTATAACGGGTCTGACGCCAGAATTTTGAGTTTCCTTATCGATATTTGTATGTACTTGACGAACAATGGACCAGTTTTTCGTTTAGTTTTGGTTTTATCTAACGCTATTTTGAAGTTGTTATGAAGTTTTTCTGCAGATAGACATCGAGTTTGTATCCAATTAATGGCTGTTGTTGTTTTTGTTCCATTTTGTTGTTAGTCTTGTCTCGTATTCTTAATAATGGCAATTCTACTCGGCCTCCCAAAGCGGCTTCTTTTTCGTCCACTTAGTGATTTGAGTTGGACGCAGTTTTTAATTTTTTTCATACACTAACTTTTCGAAAAACGTTTGAATTTTTAAAACTCGCACATTACTGAGCCTCCTTGTTCTCTTTTAGATTCAAAATCGATACTTCGTTTTAGTTAATTTCAGACTGCTCTCTTGTAAAACACTAATGTTCAATACAGAAGTGTTCTCTCTAATTCCGTAACACAATTTCGATGCTCTATTGGCATCACTTGGAAAAAATGATTGACAAACAAGCCTACATGAGCCTCTCAAAGGAGGAGGCGTAAAATTTTTTTGATAAATTACGAATAAAGTTAGAGGAAAGTTCAAGGGCCTCTCTTATATGTTTACTTTAACAGTGAAACTCACTACAACTTTTTCAACTACCCTATATTTTACTTCTTTTCTTTTCATATTAATCATTCTCCTTAGATCTGGTGGCATTGAAACAAATCCGGGAGCAATCTTGATTCAAACTCAGACCCAAAAAATACTTCAAAAAGCGCAAAAAACTAAAACTTTTGTGCTTGAATTGGCAGAACATCTCTAAAAAACATTGCACTTGAAACAGATAATAAAAACATATACGAACTGTATTTTTTGCTTTAGGAAGACCTGATTAACGAAAATTGAGGAGGAAAATTTCTGCAATCCTTTCTTAGACGATCATGTATGCTTTCGCAAAGACAGGTCAGCGTCGATCTCTGACAATAAGAAAAAGGGAGAGGAGTTATGGCACTAGTTCTAAAACATCTGTCGCCAAAAACAAATTTTACGCTGATCTCATTGAAGCTGCGGGAACGGACAGGCAGAAATGGCAACTGATAAATGAAATATGCAATCAGAGAAAAAGGCAAACGGACATTAAATGTTTGAGAAACGTTTTCGGAGACTACAGAACCGAGAATATTAAAAAGGCAAACCTTCTTCATTTTCGATTATCTCAACTTGGCCAATACAAAGGAACAAAAGTTTCCGGGGGCCCTTGGGAGAAAAGCCATCGATCACAAAGAACATTCAGTCATGACGAGTCATCAAGGAATGTCAAGACGGCTTACGTCATCTCAAGGTAAGTAAACCGCAAGGTTCTTCACCGATACCAGCATTGGCGCTTAAAGATGCAGCGTCGGAATTTGATCCACGCATGTCTTTTATCATAAATCAATCCATCAAAGAACTAAGCTTTCCAAAATCTTTGAAAAAAGCCAGTGTAAAACCACTTTTTAAAAAAGGAGACACCGAGGATCCAGACAACTATAGACCAATTCACTCACACCATGTATACCGAAATTTTTTGGAACTCTTCTCAGAGACCAAATGTAGATTACTTTTGGAGTGAAAAGCTCATCATCAAAACGCAATATGGCTCTAGAAAAAGGTTTTCAACCACAGATGTAATCACGTACTGTACTGAGTTTTTACGCTCAGAAACTGATAAAAGTAAATATGTATCTGCTGCCCTACTGGATTTTTCCAAGGCTTTTGACTCCATAAACCACAAAATTCTTAATGGAAAATTGGATAAAATAGGTTTTAGTACATCGTCTGGGGCTTTTAATCAAAAATTTTCTTTCTCATCGCGAGCAGCAAGTAAAATTACAAAACAGTCTATCGGATCCAATTGAACTCACAATAGGAGTTCCTCAAGGAACGGTCCTTCGTCCACTGTTGTTCAATTTATACATAAATGACATGCATAAAAACCTTGACAGAAAAACAGAACACTGAAGTCTTCTCTCTGCTTCCGTAACACAATTTCGATGCTCTATTGGCATCACTTGGAACAAATGATTGACAATCAAGCCTACATGAGCCTCTCAAAGGAGGAGGCGTCAAAATTTTTTGATAAATTACGAATATAGTTAGAGGAAAGTTAGAGGGCCTCTCTTGTATCTTTACTTTAACAGTGAAACTAACTACAACTTTTTCAACTACCCTATATTTTACTTCTTTTCTTTTCATATTAATCAATCTCCTTAGATCTGGTGGCATTGAAACAAATCCGGGAGCAATCTTGTCTCAAACTCAGACCCGAAAAATACCTCAAAAAGCGCAAAAAACAAAAATTTTGAGCTTGAATTGGCAGAACATCTCTAAAAAAACTTTGCACTTCAAACAGATAATAAAAACATATGCGAACTGTATTTTTTGCTTTACGAAGACCTGATTAACGAAAATTGAGGAGGAGAATTTCTATAATCCTTTCTTAGACGATTATGTATGCCTTCGCAAAGACAGGTCAGCGTCGATCTCTGACAATAAGAAAAAGGGAGAGGAGTTATGGCACTAGTTCTAAAACTGCCGCCAAAAAAAATTTTACGCTGATCTCATTGAAGCTGCGGGAACGGACAGGCAAAATGGCAACTGATAAATGAAATATGCAATCAGAGAAAAAGGTAAACGGACATGAAATGTTTGAGAAACGTTTTCGGAGACTACATAACCGAGAATATTAAAAAGGAAAACCTTCCTCATTTTCGATAATCTCAACTTGGCCAATACAAAGGACCAAAAGTTTCCGGGGGCCTTTGGGAGAAAAGCCATCGTTCAAAACGAACATTCAGTCATGACGAGTAATCAAGGAATGTCATGACGGCTTACGTCATCTCAAGGTAAGTAAACCGCAAGGTTCTTCACCGATACCAGCATGGGCGCTTAAAGATGCAGCGTCGGAATTTGATCCACGTCTGTCTTTCATCATAAATGAATCCATCAAAGAGCTAAGTTTTCCAAAATCTTCGAAAAAAGCCATTGTGAAAAGGAGACACAGAGGATGCAGACAACTATAGACCAATTCACTCACACTATGTAAATCGAAATTTTTTGGAACTCTTCTCAGAGACCAAATGTAGATTACTTTTGGAGTGAAAAGCTCATCATCAAAACGCAATATGGCTCTAGAAAATTGTTTTCAACCACAGATGCAATCACGTACTGTACTGAGTTTTTACGCTCAGAAACTGATAAAAGTAAATATGTATCTGCTGCCCTACTGGATTTTCCAAGGCTTTTGACTCCATAAACCATAAAATTCGTAATGAAAAATTAGATAAGATAGGTTTTAATACATCGTCTGGGACTTTTAATCAAAAATTTTCTTTCTCATCGCGAGCAGCAAGTAAAATTACAAAACAGTCTATCGGATCCAGTTAAACTCACAATAAGAGTTCCTCAAGGAACGGTCCCTCGTCCACTGTTGTTCAATTTATACATAAATGGCATGTTTCAATACTTTGACAGCGAAACAGAACTTACTCAAAATGCAGATGACACAATCGTTCTCACATCTAATACCTCAATAGATGATGGCAAAAAAATCTTAGAAATGGAAACACAAAAATTATTTACCTTTTTCCAATCAAATGAGTTAAGTCTCAATGCCTCTAAATCAGAATTCATAGCCTTTACCAAAACAAAGAGAACTACGAATACACAGATGGTTGTTGACATTGTAGTCAGTGATGAAAAAAAGGCAATCAAATACTTAGGCGTCCACCGTGATAGATTATTAACTTTCCAAGAAGAAACAAATTACATACTAACAAAATGACTGCCGGCATTAAGACTATTTATACAATAAGAAGAACAATTCCATACAATATGAAAAATCTCATTCGCAACGCATTAGTTTTGAGTCACATTCATTATTCAGCAACAATCAATCAGCCTATCAACCAAAATCTTACTCTAACACTTGACAGACACCTTAATTGGGCAGTTGAAGCTAGCTTCATTAGAAAAAAATTCGATTCATCTAGAGATCTGAAAATAAAACTTGAAAAACTGCAAATGAATTGTTTTTTCAAGTTAACGCGAATAAATTATTTCTGGATGATTAAAACCAATCAACTGCCAGCATTTGATGAAAGCAGGGGCAGTGAACTTAAAACCTGGAAAATCAACCAAAATGAAAGATCTGGACTCGAGTTCTGGGGCTATAAATTCAAAAGCTCTAAAATAGAAAATTTATCGGTAAGAAAAGCTTTACAGGACTGGAATTCTTTACCTTGTCTGTTAAGAAAAAACGAAAATAACAAAATTCAAAAAACAAATCTTCAATCATATTTTTGAGGTATTTAAAAGAGACCCTTGCAAGCAGTTGTCGGATTGTTTATCTTGGAAACATGTAAGGTTTAAAAACTGACTTTTCTGGGGTTTTAATTTGAATAAACATTTTTTTTTCAGTAATGACATTGCTATTATTTTTGATACGTTTCACTGCCACTTTGTTTTGCGCAATCTATTGATTTGTTTTTGCATAGCAATAATGGATTGAATGCAGTGTTCTATTTTTAAAATTTGAAATGGCATGAATAAAAAAACTATCAAAGAAGACCTCTTTAGTTTTTGTGATACACTGCAGTTTAAAAGTTTCCATAACATAGTACACGAAAATCTGAGTAAACATCGCGTTTGCACACAATATCACTAAACTTGTAACCAATTTGATGTCATGATTATGTAGAGCTGACGTTTACAGCAAACTAATTCCAAAATGAAAATTGTCCAAGATTTCAAATTAAAACTCTCATGGAACACATTTCCTGAACATTTTTGAAGTACTGCTGTTTATGGTTTTCAGAGGGAAAGAACAATGTGCATTTTTGTTATTTGTATCAGTTGTCACATTTGTAACATCTAATATTCAAAGTGCTGAGAACAACTATCGTTTTCTGTTTTTTTCTTTTTCGTTTGTCTGATCTTTACGTGTTTCTTCTAAATTTATTAATTTGTGGCATTACTTTTTTAATCTGCAAACAACATTTATTATACATTCTCGATACTACTAACAATTTTCACCGACTTCATTGGTTTTGCAATCCTAACTGAAATCAGTTTTGCTTGAAGTTCTCCGCGCAGATTGTAGTTAATTTTGCAAAAAACTTGAAAACATTTATTTCTATGCAACTTTTATGGCTGGATTACCAAACTTCAACTGCTATAATGTTTTTCAGCAGGATTGTTTTGAATCGCATAAAAATTCAAATGGCTCTTCCTGTCGCAATGTATTCAAAAACTTTTTAAGCCTGTAATACCAAACTTTTCAATAAAATCTCCACTGGTTGAGGAAAATTTGAACTGTGTGAGAGTAAAAGGTATTAAATGCACGACGGCGGAGTGAATAATAGCAATTATATAAGAGTAAATATCACCATAACTTGAAGAATTGGATGAGCTTAAGAGAGATATGACAAAGAGATTCACCATTAGACCCAAAAACAGTGTCCAGTCTTAATAGTAAAAATGTTGCAAAAATAATGCACAAATTTTGCTTCACGCAAAACGGTCTGATTTAAGTTTTTAAAAATTGACAGTTTATGATAATTTTGTTTTCTATTTTTCCTACCGGTAAATTATTCTTATTTGTCATTGCTAAAATCGTAAAAAAGCTTGGTATTTTGTTGGCAAGACTCCCGGATCATAGTAACATAGTAAATCAGCGCTGAATCATAGTATTTCTCCGTCTGTACTTTTACTATGAATATATTATGATCATGTCACTTGTTAATATGAAAAGTCTAAATTCAGACAAAAAACGAAGTCTGTTCAGTGTAAAAACAGCATTGAAATTTTAAACTTAGCTTAAACTGTTCAAAATTGTTTTGTTGCCTTTTTTCTCTGATCAGATCTCTTAACATTGTTTTATAAATCGTTACAGTTAGAGAAAGAAACCAACTGCATAATAGTTAACTGGCTGTCATGCCCTCTGACTCAACCTGGTAACTGTTTCAAGACGGATCTCGTCTGAATCTGATAGTAGCATCATCTGATAGTAGCATCATCTGATAGTAGCATCATCTGATAGTAGCATCATCTGATAGTAGCATCATCTGATAGTAGCATCACCAATTGCAACTGGATTATTTTCAACTGGACATGTAGCATCATCAATTGCGACTGGATGTTTTCAAATGACGTTTATGATGATCTGGACATTAATAACCACCTCCTTATTAATATGTTCACAGTTCACTCTAACTCCACCGCTGTGGATCTTGGATGTGGTCACACTCGGGTCGGGGTTGAAGATGAGGAACTGTCCCAAATAATCACCACATTGTTCAGCAATCCATGAGGATCAGATGTGGACACATAAAACCGAAAAAAAGCAGCAGCAAGAGAATTTAATAGTTTCGAGTTTTGAAGAAGGCACAAAACAAAAATAATAAAAAAGTTTTTTTTTTATAAATCAAATATTTTATAATACCAACTGCTGCCCCCACCACCCCAAGTAGTACCACCAGTGCCCTCCCACCACCACAAGTAGTACCACGAGCAGCCACCACCACCCCTAATCGTACCACCAGCAGCCTACCACAACCCCTAGTAGTACCAACAGCAGCCCCTTATCACCCCTAGTTGTACCACCAGCAGCCTCCCACCACCCCTAGTAGTACCACCAGCAGCCCCCCTACACCCCTAGTAGTACCACCAGCAGCCCTCCACCACCCCTGCTCGTACTAACTGCAGCCCCCTCCACCCCAAGTAGTACCACCAACAGCCCCCCACCGCCCCTAGTAGTACCACCAGCCGCCCCCATCACCCCTAGTTGTACCACAAGCATCCCACCATCACCCCTAGTAGTACCACCAGCAGCCCACCACCACCACTAGTAGTACCACCAGCAGCCCTGCACCACCCCTGCTAGTACCAACTGCAGACCCCTCCGCCCAAAGTAGTACCACCAACAGCCGCCCACCACCCCTAGTAGTACCACCAGCAGCCCCCATCACCCCTAGTTGTACCACAAGCATCCCAGCATCACCCCTAGTAGTACCACCAGCAGCCCAACACCACCACTAGTAGTACCACCACCAGCCCTCACCACCCCTGCTAGTACCAACTGCAGATCCCTCCGCCCCAAGTAGTACACACGCACACACCAACACCCGACAAACACACAAACGCACACACACGCACACGCACACACACACGCACATGCACAAAAACACACACACACCAGACATACATTCACACACACACGCACACACACACACAGAAGACACACACACACACAAACACACACACACACACCAGACATCCATTCACACACGCACACATTCACGTTCAAAGTTCAAATTTAACGAGTGCAGAAAAAAATGACGAGTAGAAACTTGATAGAAAAACTTCGACATTCAAATGTCCACATTGAAGCTCAACTGCATCTTTTGAGGTTTTAGAACGTTTAATAATTTCAACTTTATTTGCAGGCCTCCAAAACCATCTCAAGAAAATTAATTAACAGAATAGAACAACTATTAATCTATCCCCCTTTATCTCTATCTCATTCTCTATCTCACTATCTCTATCTCTCTATTTATCTTTCTCTAACTCTCTTTCTCTCTCTCTCTCTCTCTCTCTCTATATATATATATATATATATATATATATATATATATATATATATATATATATTACTCTGTGCTTTACTGGTAGCGTTTTAATCTATTCTCCAATCAGATACATTTATTATGTACGCTGAAAATGAATTTTTAAAGTCTGGAGAACTAATTGAATTTATCAACATAAAAACTAACAATATATGCGCCATCATAGTGGGGTTGAGTGTTGTAAACGCTATCATTGTCATTTGAATCGGCAGCAAACAGGGGCTCCGCGCAGTTAAAATTTTCCTTTCGGTTACGCCCTGCGACGTAGTCTTTCATTTTGAGAATTTTCGATTGCCGAGATATTTTCAATTTTAATCTGATAAGATCTGTTAATAAACCACTCAGTATTTGAAATAGTATCTACCCATTAATATTACTACTCTTGATTGGCCCTTTTTATTTGTTTCGATTAGTCCTCTTACTATTCTGAGTGATGTGGGGAGTGTGCCGAAGTCCCCCTGCCAAACTACCCCGACCCAAGATGCTCCACACGACTGGTGCACAGATGTGGAACGGGTGAGAAATGAACAGATTTACTACACGTCAGATATTAATGTCCTGACATTCGGAGAAGATTGAAACCGAAAACGTCAGTTAAAGAGAAGTGGTATTGGTAGCATCCGGTTGATGGGGGTGCCAATCAACGGTATCAATTAACGAAGCACCCCTCCCCCTAACTAACCACCCCCCTCCTTCGAATTCAACAACCCCCGCCCCCTCTGATTCAACTACCACCCACCCCCACCCCTTCTGAATCGACTACCCTTACCCTCCCCCACCCCGTTTTGTTTTAACTCTTTAATTCTACAATTGAATACCCCCCCCCTGTACTGACGGGGGGGGGGGTTAACTTTAATAAGTTATCCTTAACTTCAAGCTGATGTACATCTACCCGGACCCTAGTCCCATTGTAAATCCGTGCCAAAACATTAAATTCCAATTGTATGTCGTCGGTCCAGAACTGTTTCCGTTTTCGTTGAGCTAAAACTAAGACATTCCTGCAAAATTCCATTACAATCTGAAAAGAAACATAAAAATCTGCATTTTTGGTGCAACTTTGTCAGGTTCCAGGCACTCGGAGTTTTTTTTCTGGTTTGGGCGTGTTTTTACTGGTTTTGGCGGTTTTTTTCTAATCTCATGCTAGGCATCATCATGCTCAAAAAGGGCATCGCCCAAAATTTCAAAAATTTTTTCGAAATTTTCACAATTTTTCATGATTTTACATCATGGGAATCAAAACCAAGAATGCCAAGTCTTTTTTCAGAAAAAAAGTATCTATGGGACTTGTACTGCACATTATGAGTAGTAAGATACTCTAAGGATACACCGATATAGTACTGGGCCGACGATATACAATTGGAATACAATGTTTCAGCACTGATTTACTATGGCACTAGGGTCCGGGCTTGTTCATGCGACAATGATCTTCTGCTAATGTAATGCAATTAATGAGCGTGAAGGTAATGACGTAATTGGAGGGTACCTAATTCACTTTATTCATATTTGTTCACCTAATTTAATCATTGATCTATAGAATGTCAATCAATTTGGTCTGTTTTGAAGAATTTGTCTGCAAGAAGTACGTTTGAAACTCTTGCGATTAGAAAGTTCTCATAATATTTGACTACATTCTAACGAAAAAACTCACTGTTTGAATGGAAACACGTTTTCGCACGTTTCAAACCGAACACAGCTATTCTAAGAAAACGAGCATACTGACTATTTCCTTCTTTTAAAAGCAAACACGTTTAAATACCGATCATTTCTACGTTTAAATACGGATCATACCGAATATAAGAAAGCAAACTTACCGAAGTTTTCTTGCGTTCCACACCGAGCATACCATTTCTTAGCTCGAGCATACCGAACAAACCGAACATACTAACGGTTTCTTATGTGTAAAACGCAAACATACCGAACATTTCTTACGTCGTTTTCATTCGGTCTTCTGGACTAGGGTTACACTATGCTTCAGCGATAAAAAAAAATTCGAAGAAAGTTTTTGGGATCCTTAAAACGCTATGATCAGTGGGGGAATATAACGTCTATAAGGAAACTTATCCCGACCAGAATTTTGCAAACAAATTATCGATATAGTTCCTAACCAGCTGCTGAAATGAAGTCTGAGTCGACGAGTAGCAGAATGTCAATGTCGTAATTGAGTTCATTCTCAGTAGCAATCAACTGGTGTACTCTGGACAGGAGACAGAGGATGGAGGAGAGACTGCTGTTGTCCTTGTAGGGTCTCACTCCAGTCCAGATCACACTTGGAGAGCCAGATGATGTTGATGAAATGTCATTTGTCAGGCCAGCAGTGTGTCTTGGCATTAAAGGCTGCAACTAAAGTAAATTCAACATTCGTTAACATTCGTTAATTTTCCTGAACTTGATCAAAGAAAGTCCTAGTATATTGATAGGTAGTAATCCGGTGAGAAATAGGCTTATATTTCTAAAAATTTGTATGCTATTGCGCCGTTAATATTGATAGAAAAAGACTTTGCGTGAGGTCGTAGAAATAACAATAGAAATTTATTGTCGGTGAGTAGGTTGCCATTTCAAACGTTATGTACACGGTCTGCGCCAAATTTTGTGTACAAATCAGCACTGAATCATATCAAAAACATTCTGGTTTTCTTCTCTGCGCATGAGACTGTTCACATTTTGAACTGCTACCCAACAAGGCTAGTTCGTTTTGAACAAAACAACTGTGCTTCTAAAAAATTTTAACATACATATCACTTATGCTTCCCAGGATGATGTCCACGGCCAAAGATAGGTATGGGCCAGACGGACGTCACAGATAGGGGGTCCACACCAAACAGACCGAAAATCAGTTATGACGCAGAAGGAACGACGCGACCGAAACTTTGTCCAGAATATGGCTCGGTTGCACGGGACCCCAGGATCTTTACCCCAGTCTGTCAGTTTGAAAGCTATCATTGGTAGGGGACTTCATACGGGGCATAATAAAGCATAAGTATGTTACATTTTTGCTCCGAAGCACATCTGTATTATTTCAAAATGAACTAACCTTTTCTGGTAGCAATTTTGTCATATTCGAGTAATCAGAGGCATTATTCAAAACGAAATAACTTATACGTTTATTTAAAAGAACCTCATCATGGGTACCAAACTTACCTGCAATCTAAGTTTCTCAGCTGTTGATATTAGCACAGCTCCCTTCACCTGAGCATGTAGTGCCAAATAGTTCAATCTGACCCCGGTCAAATCTGTCACCCAAACATCCACATCATCAACTTCACCCGATTCGGAGATCGGCCAAACCTTCTGGTTCTGGTTTATCGTCTTTTGAGAAGATATTCGATGACAGTCTTCGAGTTGTGCAAATGCAGGGAGTAGAGACAGAGGTGACTCATTCTCAACTATCACTCGATTCACAGACAAGGAGCTGTTTTCTGTTTCAAAAGGTACATCACGTATTCATAAGTTCTATCATGATATTGCTTCGACGTTTTTAGATGAAATAGTGGATTAGCGCATAGATAAAAGAAAAGATAAGCAGGTCTTGAAAACTATCACAATATCCAGCCATAGTTGCATCTGGCAAACATGTTTCCTTTCTTACTAACATGGCCTAAAATATTTTCTAAAACAAACACAAATACCCCCCCCCCCGTGTTACGTAATGACAAGCCTGATTTGGCATTTTTCTATCCAGGTGGAAACTCCCATTTCACTGCAAGAGAGTAGTGTGAAGTGGTGGAGGGGGGGGGGGGGCAGATGACGTGAAAGTCAGCCTGCCATGAGAGGAACTTTGAGTAATTACCCCTGAACATAATCGTGACAAAAGAAGGGTAATTTTTCCAGAGGGATTAATATGATGTAACAGTATAAGAGTAAAACCGTTAATCTGGAAAACTGATTGTACAGCATGCACTAAAAGCAAACTAATTAACTAAGATCGGAACGGATGACGACGTTTCCATTTCACACCAGGTGAAATCCAGTATGACATCACGCTTCTAATTTTAACACTATTCAACTGTATGATAGGTCGGGTTTTTGATAGGGCGCTGTTTTTTTGTAAAAATCCTGGTTACCACTCTAATATTGATCCAGTAGTTTTCTCATGCGCCAAGCTACGGTCTTCTTCACAACTGATTCGAGCCAAGCGTTGTCTTTTCAATACAAGTGTCAGCTTAAGAAAAGCCTTCATTTTACTTAATGAAAGATACTAATCGTGAACTTAAAAATCAAAAATATCACATCTAAAACAAATTTAAAGCTGGAAACTCTTGAAATTGTTACACATCTACCCGGTAGGAATGTCCTCACTAAATGCCTCCAATTTTTTTGTTACAATGGGTGTAAAATCTTTAAGTGGTAAAAAGATGTTAGAGTTGCGCTGCAATGGGAGGATTTCTAGGAGTTCCTCCTATAGCAGCCCCATTCTTCTATCGTTATATATCCCCCTTGGCAGCCAACAAAATTAAGCGTCGAGTTGCTGTTTCCTAACAAGTCAATGATCTGCAGCCAAATTTTTACATCATTTCGGTCTAAGAAATTCGACAAGGCATCGGATCCCAATCGTTTTTTTTTTAATATAAAATTTGACATATGGTTTGTGTTTTTTGAACGAAGATCGTCAGAAAATATTATACGAAATCTTGCGACTTTTAAAAACCGTGAATGAGTGCAAAAAATGTAGCAAAAAAAACGAAGTCCATCTTCTGTGTAGAATAACACAATGCGCAATGGACAATAACTTTTCAAACAAAAATTTCCACCTGCCAAACTGTCAAGATGTTTTAATTCGCGAATCTGTTCGTTTTCATTAGATTCACTTTGGAAAAATATACAGGTATTTAAAATTATTTTATGCTAGGGAGATTCGTCCAATACATCAGGTTTTCTGGAACGCAGAAGCCAAAGGGACACTGAGATACACACTTAGACTTCTCTGTTTAACGCCTAAGATAATTCTGAAGTGTCCTCTCTTATTCTTATTGTTAGCATTTGTGAGGACCAGAAAAGAAAAATCTTACTTTTATTAGGAAATTTTTTTATTAGGGAAATTAGGGGAAATTTCATTCATTAGGGAACTTTTAAGAGAAAGATTCAATTAATGACAAACAAAATCTTTAAACATATCGTAGGATAAGTTGGCCACCAAGCGTACGCTTTCACACTTACTCACTTTTTAAAAAAAGAAGTGAACAATCAATACTATTTCAATTTCCCGTCAATTGGTTTGCGCTAACTTGCCGAAAGTTTCTTCAATTAGATCAATATCCATGCCCAACCGTCGAACCGGATCTTTTGGGTCTAAATTTTGGTTGCTGGTTATTTTTCACAGGCCATAGATTATAGCATAGACTTGATTTTGAGGGCCAAAAGCAAACGAAACAAGCATTTTTAACCATTTTTTTCTCTTTTTTCCAAAACAAGAGGCACCATTTTACTTTTGTACGCATGCTGTAGCTTAGTGAGTTGCAACCGCAAAAACTTGAGGAATTGCTGATCATATACGTCATTTTGCGAATTCAGTCAAAGCGACTTAGTGATTTTCATCGCTCAAAACTCAGTGGTCCTGGAACCGATATTTTTTGAAGAGAGATTCTATCAAAAGATTTCTGGAGATTAATGAAATACAAGATTAGCATACTCTTCTAGAAAATAAACACAGAATTTTTCATTTTGCAAGTTAGACCCATCATTACTAAAAAACCATTTGTTTCAAAAAGACACTTGATTGCAGTAGCAACAAAATTGAAGTTGATGCCCTAAATTTTGCCAAGCAACAGATTTCCTAATGCCATTCATAAATTTTTGGCTAGGACATACACCGTTACGGCAAGACGTTCGGCGGGTCACTCAATTGGTGTAGATGGTCAAATCAATACAATTAAAATGTATGAAAATTATTATCCCCGTGACTGATAACTTCGCTAAACATAACATGAATCAGTGCTTAATGCAATTGCCACTCTTAAATCCCATTAAATACCAAAAAATAGAATTTTCAGTCGTTCTATCAGAACCTTATAAATATTGTTTTTCAGACTCTGCTCTTTTCGCATCAAACAAACACAAATTGACTCATTTCAAAATACTTCCACTTAACTATAGGAAAATTTTGAACAATTCCCTCTGAAGAACTCCAGAAACGCGATTAGCTCAAAAATAACACTGTCTTTTCTTTAACTTTAATATATTCGGCAGATAACCTAAACTAAGAATTACTCTACTGCTTAGTTTTTATTTTTCTGCAATTAAAGTATCAAATATCATCGGCATCTTTTAACTAAACAATAAAAATACTTTTTACTTTGAAATAATGAATAAAGATCTCGTTATAGATGAAGTCAGCTGTCTTGAATTAATACAGTCTCCGTTTTCAAAAAAACTCATCGTTTCGGGGAAACAAATAACTGCAACAAACGCTTAAGCAATCTCTTGAAACAAATTCAGCTAGGAACAGAGACCAAGGCACTCTACTAAAATGTTGTCACTTTTTGACTGTTTGAAAGATCAAGAAAAAATAAATTTAATTACAAAATTTTAATGCAGAAAAAATCTTAATCTAAGATCATACTCTGTGCTTACGCAGACTCCAACCAACCAAAAAGGCAAAGATGGAACTTTCACTTTTAATTTTTTTCAAGCTGAACGTTATAAACCAATAATGAATTCTCTATTATTTGGTTTTTAAGCTCTTACCGTTCTTTAACCTCAAAATCTAATCTTGGTTGATGTTTTATATTATATAATGTCATCTCAACTCTAGATAAAGCGAACCACTTTTGACACTTCTAGTATGCTGCCAACGTTTATCATGCAAGAATTTTGTAATATTTTTCAAGTTTCTTGTAAGAAATTCTTTCAAAATTTTTTTAGCATCGTAAAAGATAACAATCCCTCCGTGCAATATCTTGTAAGATAGCCGTCCTCTTTCAGGACTTTGCAAGATCTAAATCTTTCTTGCATTACTTTTGTGAGATAACCGCCTAAAATTTGCAACACTCCTACAAGATAATCATTTAATTTAGCTAGCCCCTTTAAGTAAATTGAAACAGCCAAAATTATAAAAACGTTCTCGGAGTCCAATTGTGACCAAAATCAACGTCATAACCCATACTTACAATTATTGCTTAGATTTTTTCAATTCAGAATTTAAACTGGCAAAGTAGTCCATAAAAATAGGCATCCGTTATAACTTTTTTCCAAGTAGGGTTGCTCTTTTGCTAACCTACTTTACATTGGAGATCACATGCAAGAGTAGCAGCATTTATCAGAAAACAATGAAAAGAATTTCTGAACTTTTGGAAGAAACCTTGTAAATTTATGGATCTTAGAATATGAGACCTTTTGCTCTCTGAAATGATATCAAAGGACTTTTGCGGCCCAAAGTGCTTATCATCGGATTTTTGTTCGATCCATGAAAATACACTCGCTTTGTTGTGCGGGTCAGAACGCATAAATTAGACACCAATGACTCCTTGTTAGACTTTTTGGCTCCTGGTTTAAATTCATATAAACTAGGCGAGGCCTATTAAAGGGCTACATGTATTGTCACTAAAATACCATCAGACTTTGCATATTCTGATTGCTAGCCCCGCCCATCCTTAGAAAGAGTGATTTTTATCAAAGTTGTGAATAAAAATTGAGATGATAACACCTACTTCCGCTGAGGAGATACTTCAAACAGAGTGCTTCAAACAGGAAAAATGCCACTAATGGCAAAAAATTGTTGTGAAGTAATTTATGCGTTCATGAAAATGTTATCATCTCTTTGAATTCAACGACGGTGTTTATTGTTTTTCACGCCTTTTTCACTCTCTTTTTACAATGCGCAGCACCGATAACATTTTTGAAAATGAGTTTTACATGGTTAGAGGAGGGAGTAAATGTCGTTTATCAATTTTAGTCTCTTAGGGAACTGGAACTGGACATAAATGACTATTTTAAAGGGGCGTTTTAAAATTTCTGTACAACTCACGGATCCACTTAATCGGAGACAAATGAAATTACTGTAATCAAAATCGACTAAACCAGACAAAAACATTTTACACAGTGAGACAAGAATGGCTTCAAGACTAAGAGCACCGAAAATGAATGCTCGCTAGTTCCCCTGCCAAATTACAATGTAAGTTTAAAATTCCGTAAAAACTGCTGAGATTAAGATGACAAAATTAAATGTCGGTGCCTAAGACGCAGATTTAAGAAAAACTCTGAATTTTATATCAATCTTCTACCTCAGAGAAGCTGATCAATCTTGTCTTCAACAGCCGAAACACCACAGGTTGATTGAATTTAGTAAACGACTATGGTCGTGCGACCTCACAGTAAAAAACTTAGTTAAAAAAGTTTGAAGATGTTTTCTCCTTAGTGATAGGCGGATTCAACTCTTGCAAGATTTTTACAAGATTGTTGCAAGAATCTTGCGAGTTTTGAATCAACTTGCAAGATTCTTGAAACAATCTTTTAAAATAAATCTTGCCCCAAAACATTAAAAGGCCGTTGGTTTATAGCTCTGGTTAGAAATTTAAACTACCGATTGTGACGTTAAGACAGACTTCATAACTCATAGATTTCCTAGTGGAATTCAAAGTCTTGCAAGAATCTTGCAAGACTTTGCATTCCCAAAAATTTTTGAGAGCAGCTTATCTAGAACAAAACATACTGAAAGAGAGATAAAAACACATCATAAGACAACCAAACCAGAGAAAGTTCACATGACTTTCAAAAATTGACTAATTTAGAAGTCGAATTTTGCAAGAATCTCAATTTTTTTTTCAAAACTGTATCAATAAGTTAACTGATCAACATGATTCAATATTAATTTTATTTCATTTTTTCCAGCCCAACTGACGTTTTCATTAAAAATTTACCAAATTTTTTGCAAAAACTTTTTGTAAAAAAACCTGAGTTCTTGATTTTAATTTTCTTAAGGAAATATTCACAACAAAATTTCGTCTTTTAATAGTCGAGAAGGTTTTTCCAGAAAATATTTAACTTAAAACGCACTTTTTCTGATCACAATTTATTAGAAAAACAACTAGAATTTTGATTCCAAATGAATGTTTAACAGATTAAACTATGTTTCAAATTTCTCTAATGGGAATAATCAATTTTTGAGACCTCCAGAAAATTTTTTTGCAGTCGTGCTGATACTCCTGCAAGTGCCATCTAAAAATAGTTATAGTTAGTAGTGTTTTCAACTAAAAAATAATGCTTATGATCCGTGGTTAATATTGTACTTTTATCGTTCCATCAGAAGCAATTAATGTGCGAATAAAAAACAAAAGTTATCAGCGATTTTTATATTGCATTGTTTTATAAATTTACCTCTATTCAGCCAAGATTACGTTGAACAATTAGAGCGTCTTGTCAAGATAAGCCAGTTTTTTATCTGGTGCACAACTTATATTAGGTGGATTTTTCTCAACTTTACGACTGGTACCGTTTAACGGCCACGCTTGTAACACCACTTTTGCAAACGTTTCAGTCTCTCAAATATTTTTCGAATGGTTGATTCAAAAATTTAGAAAAAAAATTCAACTAGTATCATAATTTCCAGAGAAAAAAAGTTGCTTCTTTCTAAAATTCCTCTAGATGAACGCCTACAAAAATTATCAATGCTGCGGCAATTTTGATATCTGATGCACTAATGTTTGTTGTCAGTGACTGACCGCTTTTAATTGTATGTCTTCATGCTGTTTAGATATGAGAGCCAACCTAACGTTCATTTGTGCATTTAATAAATCTTAACAATTTTGATACAAAAATGGCAAAATAAGCGCAACGAATCATGTTGGGCACTATATGTTAAAAGCCGGTGAGATTATTTAAGGAAAAAGTACTTAGAAAACACGAGCATTGTTAATTTTGAAAAATCAAGCCTTGCTTTTTCATCAAAAATTTTCTTCGGTTTCTTCAACCTGCGTGAATATAAATGTTAAAACTCATGTTTCTTGAAATTTCAGTTTTTCTTTTCGAATTATGAGGTAGACTAGTATTTGGTTTTCTGGAGTTAATACGATTTAGTATAAAAAATTAGGTTTCATTTAGTTAAAAAAAATTAGCCGAAATTTTATTAAATATCAAGCTTGACTTTTACTAGTCAACATTTTTAAGTTAGAGATTTATATCGACTAATTAGATTTGCGCGTTTTTCTCGCCAGATTATAGCTTATTTCTCAGTTTTAATGCCACCAACAAAAAATTAGTTCTTCCCAAATGGAAGTCAATTGATGAAAAGTTGCGAAAATCAAACTGTCAATGGCGAGCTCAAATTAGACGCAAACTTTGAAACGTTATAAAAGTAACGAAAAAAAGTCAATTTTCACATTTTTCTTTTAAGCAAAGTTATAGTATCCCGCAAGCATTGATCTACAAAAGCGGATCGTTGATTAGGCCCTGCAAGCTAAAAATCAAAAAATGCAGTTGTAACAGAACCTTCATGGATGCTGTGAGCCTGTTCTACGAGCAGAGACAAAACTTTTTGACTTTTTTTTAATAAACAGATACATCAAGGCTCTTAACTTATCTAACTTGGATTTGACTAAAAATATGGAAAATGCTTTTATATGAATAGAATTGTTTTAAGGTTACATCTGGAACCCACATATACCTTAAAACATAAATCTGTTCAATCGGTACCCGAGTATTTGAGTTCTAAAACGAATTATCAGCGAAGGCGTACCATTTACCTCATTTAGGGATTGTTACGATTGGAGAAGCATTTAGTAAAATGTATAAAATGCTGTTTAACAATAAATTTTGTTTTAGGAAACAAACGGTACACACCAACACAAACCACCACGAGGGTGGCTTGACCACGTCAGTACCAATGTTGTTGAGAACGATACGTTGTTTTTTGATTGAGAAAACAAGAGGCGAGGGATCTCTTGAACTGTTGGTTCTTGGAGACTCAAAACAGTTAGTTCTGAAGAAACATTGAACAGTTGAGACTAGTTGCAATGAATGAAACCGCAAAATTGAACAATCATAAATTGTGGAAAAAATACAGTTCTCGCTAAATTAAGGCTGAATGTGACTTGGATTTTATGAAGATGTTATAGAAAGCTAATTGAAAAAGAGATAGAAAATTTAGTAATCACGAAATTTGATGTTAGATTTGCGTTTTTCTCACGAGGCTTTTCTACTAACCCTTAAAGGCAGAGGATAGCTGAGAGTCTAGGTTTGCAGAAGATAGCACTAGGGATATGCAAGAGGCGGGGTATTGGTAAACAGGAGCAGCTGCAGAACCATCAGCTAAATTTATCCCGGTGAAAACAAGGGAAAATAGGAGAAAGGAGATGCAACCGACGTAATTCATGGCTGTCTTGCTAAAAACTGTAATAATGGTTGAGGACTTAGTGTGAAAACTCACTTTTCTATTGGTTGAATGGGTATATTATTAAATATACATCAATTATATTTCCCTTCAGGTAATAATATATGGAAAAACTGGAAAACTTCAATAATGGGCCGAGTTTAAACAGCGCAACAAAATGCAAATTATATTACCGATGGTCAACTACGCGTCTGGCGTTTTAGTCGAATAAAAATAGAAAAAAGTTGAAAAGAAGGGAACAATTCTATATTTTAATTATGGAAAATATTTCAACTGGAAAAGGTGAATTAGTAAGTAACGGGTAACTAGCTGCTACGCTATTGGTCCTAATTAACGCTTTTTGTTGAAATGTTGAACTGCTGTTTCAAATTACAATTCTGACAAGAACTCTTCATGCTTCCGGGGGCAAAGACGGTATTTTTGACACTTGGAAAATAAGGATGCACGCAACCCACAGCTAATTAAAAGCCAGCTCCAATTTCAGGAACAACTGCCGATACTTTCATGCGCTAAAAACACATTTAATTATCAAAATTTATGTGCAATTAATACTATAGTGTGAAGTTTTTTTCAATCTCAAGGGCAAGTGAGGACAAGTTTCAGTTGACTAACGTAAGTAACTATTTTCTGCTGATAATAGAAAAAAAATCAAAGTTATTTTATTTCTAGAATAAGCTTTTGTTCAAAAAGTTTGAAGCAATTTAAAACGAAAATTGATCTTTAGATCAATTGTTCGCCAAATTTTGTAACACCTGAAAATAATTATCCGCATTAAATATGTATATTTGCAGAGATAAACAATAAATCAAATTGTTTACATTTCGGAGTCTCTTGGTGTAATCTTAAGTTCTGAAGTTAATTTTAAGAGCGTATGCAACAGTATTTGTGGTAGTCAATACGCAAACCGTGGTTATTTAACTGAGGTTGACCAAAACCAGCAAATGAAGCAAACAATTAACGTTATTTACTTTTCTGGAAAACGATAAAAATTGGTGGAAGCGCAAAGAAAAAGAGGACAATAATGCCACGCAACTGCCGGGAAAATTGAAAATGAGTCCAAATCAAAACAAGTGGGAAAAGTGAGCAGGAAATGAATGTAAAAATGAGGGGAACTCCAACGCAGAAGCCGAAAGCAAAGTAAACCAATTTAATTGTAATTTGTAATTGTAATTTAATTTGTAATTGTTAAGTTATTACGATGAAAAACAGAAAGTTGGAGGCATTTTTCTTAGTAGCTCGTAAGGCAAGACAAAATCCTGAGAAGGACTGGTCTGTTGTGCTGTTAGTGAACCTTGTTCTGAAACTGCGCTAAATCGTATATGATATTCTGATCATGTCGTCCTTAATAATGAGTCGGTTGTATTCAGCAGACAGGACCAATCACCATTTACCCAGGTTGAGTGAGGTACCCGACCAAAACCAAAGCTGTGATCGCACCGCGCCGACTTTGGTTTTGAACAGCGGGGGGGGGGACGTGTTCCAGCGAGAGATTCTGCCCAGGCCGAGGTGCCAACGCTAACAAAACGCAAAACTATGTAAGATTGGCGGTGAATGCGTTAAACTTTTGTACGATTTACGCTTGAGCGCAGATCTTAGATAATTTTGCGTTTGTGAAGGTAGATCTTACATAATTATGCGTTGAAATTAGCGTTGATCTTACATAATTTTATAGTTACACATTTGCAGTTTGCGTAAATCATACATAATTTTGCGTTAAATTTTGCGAAATCTGCCATACTTTTGCGTTCAATTTAACGTAGATCATACATAATGGTGAGTTGAATATAGCATATCCGTACTTAACGCCAAGTCAATATCAGTACTGGGCAAGTCTATTTCCACGTCCAAGAATCAGTATTGATTTAGAGCTATGATCATAACACATTTAAAACTTGTCAGACTTGGCCAAGACTTGGCAACTCTAAGCCAAGTGCGAAAAAAAGTTCCTAACTGCGATCGAACCAACGCTCTCCCTCTTCCTAGATGTTTGTTCTCCTTACTGTGCCACCGTGACTGCGCCGTTAAATTACGCTTGAAAGAAGCAAATTTCAAGCGAAAAGGCGAGCAAATTATATTACATGGGAGACTTGCATTTACAATGGCCCAGTACTGCTTTACACTTGGAGCTCGGTACGGGTAGATTTTACCTAACTATGCGTTGGATTTACCGTTAATTTTACATAATTTTCGCGTTGAAATTAGCCTATATCTTACATAACTTTGCGTTGAATTTAGCGTTGATCTTAGATAAATTTGCGTTACTAAGCGTAGATCTAACATTAATTTGAGTTCGTAAGCGTATATCTTACTTATTTTAGCGTTTATTTTAGCGTAGAACTTAGATAATTGTGCATTGAATTCAACGTAGATCTGTGTTGAATTTAGTCTTGATCTTACATAATTTTGTGTTAAAATTAGCGTGAATTCATTTAACTTATATAGAATGTGATTCTTAGGAGCAAAAATGTTTTTGTGGCATAGTGGCAGAACAGTGGACAAACACGCAGGTGTTCAAAGGTTCAAATCTCAAACAGAGCTCTAAGCGTTTAAATTTTGTAAGATCTACGCAAAAATCAACGCTAAATTACAAAACATCTACGATTAGAAACGCAAAATTATGTAATATCTACGCTTAGAAACGCAAAATTCAACAAATTTGCCGCAGTAGTATATAGATGAGCGGAGCTGCCCGGGGGGGGGGGTGACGAGCCAAATGTATTAAGATTGGTTATAGCGGTTGTGGCTCGCTTCGGTCGCCCTTGAATTATTTTAGCAATATATAAAGATAGGAATCAGATATGAATGTATGATATATAAGGATATAAAATTTTATAAGATTAGTTGTATTAAGACAGATTCTACATGTATTAAGATTAGGTATAGAATCTACATGTATAAAGATAACGTATAGCTTCTACATGTATTAAGATTAGGTATAGAATCTACATGTATAAAGATAACGTATAGCTTCTACATGTATTAAGATTAGGTATAGCTTCTACATCTAAAATTAGGTATAGTATTACATGTATTAAGATTAGCTATAGCTTCTCACAAGCATTAAAATTAGTCTTAGATGCTCACATGTATTAAGACTGTTCTTGGATGTTCACATAGTGGGATGATTAAGGAACATCCTAATCAATGTTATATTTAATTAGTCATTGTAATTTTTTTCATCAAAAGGGAAAAAGCTTGATGTGTACGAAATGCATACTATTTATGACGTCACAAATAACGCTACAAAATGGATTTATGACGTCACAGAAAACAATAACGAAAATTGATCAACGCTACTAAAGATTGAATAAATTCCTGACATTCCTTATAAGGAAAGCTAATTGATATAAGGAGGATGATACGATTAAAGAACTCATTCGATTTGTCCATGTTTAACTTTGATTGAAAAATAAAGCAGCTTTCAAAGTTTTTTTCCCGAACGATAGTTAATCAATTACAATGAATACCAAGACTAGTTATACAATACACTACAAAATTACTCAAAACACTTAAAATCTAATCAGAATCTATCAAGTATCAGCGAAAATAAATAAAGATGACGTATGTAAAACATTTGAAAGTAGAGTTTTAATTTCAGATCATCAAAGGTTTTGTATGTATTCCATCTGCCTCCACCATTCGCTTTGGATAGAAATAGGAAAGTCCCTTTTTAGTTTGTTCGTACGTGAGAACTTGATGATTTACTGTTTTGAATCCTCTGTTAGTCGAGGATACATTCACTGCTTCATCCAGTACTTTTCTGTACTTCTGCAATGGTCCATCATTATTTTCTTCTAGAACATTCTTGTTGAGTCCCTTGCTGCTGAACTTAGTTTTCTTCGTTCTAGAGTCGTAACAGCAATAAGTTTTGCTACATAGAGACAACATTTTAGTACATCGAAACTCCTCCTTGAATAATCCAGGTTCCCGCTTATCATGTTTCACATGTTTAGGGCAACAGTTTCTCGGAAAAAAATTTTTGTTACAATCAGCGCGAAAATTTTCTACACAGTCATTACTTCGGAGTTCTTTCCAAGTGCTCTTCATTTCGGGACGAATGCATTCGTAGAGAATCTCATGAGCTAGTGCCATATACAGAGAGTCAGTGTCCATCTCAAGCTCTTCAAATTTTTTAACATCACAGAACTTGTCAAAAAAGTGGTAGTAAAGCTCTAACATTCTCAATTTTACATACTGAAGGATAAAAAATCCAACAATTATTGGTTCACGATGTTCAATTGTGCTTTTCACTAGTTCAACTTCATAGATATCTCTCGAAACGCTATTGAGTCTTCTAAAAAGACGGTTATTAATTGCTTTATGAGTTTTTTCTTCATTAAGATAGTGAGTTTCGGTGTGTCGACTTCGATCCATAATCTGATAACCATACGAGCTGTTCCCAAGTAACTTCATAGTCTCAGCAACAACGCTCGAGTCAAGATTTTCATCTCCCTTTCGTCTCGCATCAACAACAGATTGCACAAAATCATTGAAGCACTTTTGTGGCGTATACTCGACAAATCGGTATATTTTAGTACAACGTAGTCCAAGCTTCAAGTAAAACTTCAGTAATGGCGTTATAACTATTCCATTATTTAATTTATAACTCGAAATCAACATTCGTTGTGGTTTCATCAATAGATCGTTCTTTTCAGCATACTCTCTCATGAAATCTCCAATATCTTCTCTTCCAACGTTGCTATTTTTGAAAATTGGAGGAAGTTTGCGAATCGTTCATAGAGCTCCTCCGGAACTTCTAAGTCGCATTGTACATAACCGAATAATTTATCCTCATCTATCCGCTTCAGCAGGGTTTCCATGCTTAAGGGTAGTTTGTAGGGAAAATTTTTTCTAACGTGATTTTTCAGAAAGGAGCTCATCTGAACCTGATCCCACCATTCACACTCCCTCATCTCGATAATTTTGAATCCCTTTTCTCCAGGTGTTTTTTTCTTAACTTATCAGATTCTCGCTTCTGGAGACCATGTTTAAGTTCTTCCTCGCTAAGAGAGGGTTGAGCTTCTCTACAAGGACAGAAATGGTAGTAACATCCGAGAGCTTCGAAAATTGTATTGCAGTGTCCACAAAAGCCATCAACACTAAACCAATCAATTTTTTTCTGTTTTCCAGTTGTATAGATGCTCTCAATAGTACAGTCTGGTCTGATTGTTTGATAGTAAGAAACAACCATGTTTTCAAATTTTCTAATCTTGTTCTGACGAGCTTTGAACTTTTGGAGATCAGAATCGAACTCCCACCTAGTGTACAAACCCGTTGGCATCGCTTGACACATGGCGAAGGGATACAATTGGCTGGCGTCTATTCCAACTATCGCCTTACAAATGTTGTTTGATGTTCGGATGAATGTCTTGTCTACAACAGCTTTCCTTGTGAAGACAATAGAAGGCCCACCAGTCATTTCACTTCAAACTTTTTCATGTAAATCTTTATCGCTATCGACGAACGGATAAAATTTTGAACTTGTTGACTTATGAAGACAAATATTAGCCAAATTTGGAAGTGTACAACCGCGCTTCAATATATCAATGTTCCGATTATGATAAAACTCAATCATTTTACTCATTGCAGTCAAAGTTGGTACAACGTCTTTGTTATTATACCATCGAAGGAAATCGCGAAAAGTTTTCATACCCTCATTCTTCCACAAATCTGCTAAAAGAGCATAATTTTGTTTTCGTGACAGCGGCTTCTCTTTCAGTCCCATCTCCTTTAGGATTATCTTCTCGTCTTTCCCACGCTGTATTAACTTCTCGAACTCAGAAAACTCCTTCTCCAAAGGATTAAAGTTTTTCAGTTTGCTGAAAAATGAGTCATAGGGAGGAAGTTTGTCACAGTCAAGTTTCGTCAACGATTCAAACCATTCATACGGAAAAAATCCTTTTGTCTCCTCGGACTGATATGCTTTCAGAAATAAATCCAGAGATGTAGCTCCACCGAGAAAGTTCAGAATATCGAGAAACTGAATGTCACCAAAACTAAAAGATATAAATTGGTTTGCCTTCTTTATTACCGTAGGTTGAAGAGATCTATCAGTTATTAGATGAGGAATGAGATAAGTTTTGATTAGGTTAAGGTCATTTTTTCCACTGTTGAATCCAAAAACTGGTAAAATGTCAACATAACTATCAAAATGACGCTGGAGATCAAGGAGCTGCTTTTGCCGGAATCGTAAAAAATTTTCAGATGCATTGCTATCTTCCGTTTTGTTACTGATATTTGGTTGAGTTTCGGAAACAACCTGCAATCTAGAGGAAATATCACTCAACCTAGTTTTGATCTCTGCTTCCACCGCCAACAACTTAGGTCTCATGTCCGCTTTGTTTTTTGCTGCTAATGTTTCAAGTTGAGCTACAAATGATATGATGAGACGATTAGGATCATCTTCGCACAAGAAAATTGGTTCCTTCAACAGATTGGAGAAAATTGAAACAGATACTGGTACATGAGTTCCAATCCATGATGTTGTAGCAGAGCTACTAATTTCCGATGAGTTGTCACATATTGCTTCAAAGTCGAAGACGGCAAAATTTTTGAAGAGGGTACAATCTTCTGGATAAGCGATTGAGAAGTTTTCAAGTTTCTGAAACAATGTTTCCTTTAACGAATAAACACCTCTCGGATAGATATTTTTCACTCGTTCTTTGCAAGTTCGTAAGTGGCGATTAAAATTTCCAGAGTGATTGAAGAAGACGTCGCAGCTGGGACAGCGGAACTTCTTGAAGAATTTGTTGATATCATTTACATAACAGATATGGTTGTTATAGCGAAGTAATTTAATGTTTTCCTCATATCGTTCATTGCTTCGTCGAATAAGTTCGCCAACTATTTCACCATCTTCAATGGTAAAATCATAGATGAAGATATTTTTTTCGACTAAATTTTCAATTACTGGGATTTGATCCAGAGAAACTCCCATGAAGTTTTCAGGATCACAGACAGTGGCCGAAACAAAATTGTCAAACAGTTGCATTGCATGTGGTTCAACATCTACGGATCCAAATAAATGAATGGAAATTGCGCGGAATAGACATAAGTTATCGTTATAAGGTACATCATGTCCATTTGAAACCAGACAATTAACTTCTGGGTTTCTTAACAAAGGTTCCGGAAGAACAGAATCCAGGCAACCCAAAGGAATATTTTTTAAGAGAGCTGCAAAGATTGTAACGTTCGTAATTAAAGCGAATCGCCACTTTGAGTTCTGGCGTTCCTGTGTACAGGTTTCAATCAAGTCAAACTTTCCAATTTCACTTAGAAGGTTGAGTAAATCGTTTTTATTGCTCAACAAATGCGCCCTATCCAGAAGTAAATTATTTTCGTGCGGATAATAATAACGATAGTCGTTGTTCTCTACGTTCTGCAACAGGAACCCCAAAGCTAGGTTAACTTTTGCAGCACATTTGAGATTTTCAAAAACTTCATCAAGTTTTTTGTTGATTTCGTTGGTGTCCAATTTCGACAAGCTGAAGTTGAAAACTTCTTGTCTTCCATGCTCAGCGTGCACATCTACTAGTAAATGCTGACATGCTGCTAACTCCTCTTTCAATTTTTCACTATCTTCATTCAACTCATCAACTATTTCACGGACACGGGTTGTGTTTAAGCTCCCAACTTTCGTGTTAACTTGGTGTATCTTCCTGCGATGAAGCTGCAGTGAGTAGAAACTTGGAAAATCTCTCTGACAAACAACGCACTTGTTTAAGGTGTTACGCTTTTTCGATCCATGCGATTTGGCAATATGGTACGATAGTTCTGCCGAATTTTTTGTTGCAAAATTACAGTTTCGTTTCTTGCAGTATAAGGTACCGCTAGAACAAGTCTTTCTATGGCGAGCAATGTGATATTTTACTATAGATTTTCCACATTTTTCACAGATGATCTGTAAATGTCGGTCTTTTGCAGGCATTTCCCAAAAATTAGAAATTGACTAAATATCGGATTAGGAAAGATAAAATTTTTTAAAAAAGTTAACAGTCAACGTTTCTATAGAAATTCGGTAAACAAGTGGTTCTCCTGTTCCCCAAAAACTTGATGATTTCTCATGATGATAAACAAACAGAATAATTGAACCAATAATTCTATTTACTAAGAATGGATTTATCATGTCATCAACCAGTCATAACAAACATTGCATAACATTGGAAAGTTCCGTCAACCTTTATTTATTTACCTAATGTCTTCAGAAAGTTTGTTTACAAGCCATAAGGTTGGAACGATTAGTTATATTACTAAAAATAGATTATATCTTAAATCGTCAGCCAATCAGAACAAAGGTTACATAACATCGGAAAGTTCCATCAGACTCAATTTGTTTACCTAATGTCTTCGGAAACTTTGTTTACAAGCCATAAAGTTGGAACCATTAGTTATGTTACAAACATGGATTTTAATTCAAGTCGTCACCCAATCACAGCAAAGTTTTAAAAACTTCGGGAAATTAAGACAGCCATTATTCGTGTACACAACTTCAACAAATCTGATTTGTTTACTTAATGTCTAGACAAAATTTATTTGAAAAGCAATGAAAAATAGATTATATCTTAAGTCGTCAGCCAATCAGAACAAAGGTTACATAACATCGGAAAGTTCCATCAGACTCAATTTATTTACCTAATGTCTTCGGAAACTTTGTTTACAAGCCATAAAGTTGGAACCATTAGTTATGTTACAAATATGGATTTTAATTCAAGTCGTCACCCAATCACAGCAAAGTTTTAAAAACTTCGGGAAATTAAGACAGCCATTATTCGTGTACACAACTTCAACAAATCTGATTTGTTTACTTAATGTCTAGACAAAATTTATTTGAAAAGCAATGAAAACAATCCAAAATTTACCTCAGGTTAAAGATTTTGGAACTTCGGGAAAATGCGACAGCTTTGTTTTAATTGCTGAGCTTCGTAGAAACCAGACAGCTATAGTTTGTTTACTTAATGTCTAGACAGAATTTGTTTACAAGCAATAAAAATAACAACAATGTAAAGAATTTTCGTATTCGAACGACCTTGAAATTTTGTTTACATCATGTTATCAACTCAAACCCAATAATTCATAGAGGTAATTCACTGTTTACTAACTCAGTTTATTCTCTTACTATGGTTGAAGCTATGTACAAAAACAGTCCTGATTAATTTCAAAAACGATTCAGATACACTATTTGCGACACAGAACCAAAACCTCAGGATTCTGCAATAGAAAATTATGCGTACGGTTATCATTCATCTTCGACTGTTATCGATGGTTGTTTGTTTGGTTCCAATCATTGGCATCTCATTTTTGAAGATACAGGTCCCAAAGATAAAATTGTTTTTTCTTCGTATGCTCCTGCGACGATACCTTGCCTTGTGACTTGTTTTAAAATCCTTATTCAGCCTACGGAGAAAAATTTTGTTGCTCATGGTGCTATTGTCTCTCGCTTACATGTTGCTGTGGAGTACTTGTCAAAATGTAATCATGTTTTAAGCAACAAAACTAAAAAACAACTTCCTCTGCCTAACCTTGTGAAAAGACTCTCAACCATTACTACTACCACTTCTAACAAACGTGCTTCTACTATCCCCGATGTGACTGTAAAACGTTTTTGTCAACTAATGCTCGGTGAACATTCTTCTTCTCTCTATCAGATTATGGATATAATTTTAAGTGGGCAGGGAAGTTTTGTACGTGAGACTTCAGACTATTTGGACTTTCAGCTCTGTAAAAATTCTACTGTCTAAAATAGTACTGTGATAGAACAATTAATTCAATTTCACTCCATATGTTTTAAAAATGCCAACAATTGCAATTCATTTACATCAGGTACAAATGGAAACTTACTGCTATAGAAATAATGAGCAATATAGATGCAAAATAAACCACACAGTTGCGAGTCTGCTGATTGCAGGGGAGACTGAATATCTCTTCTGTGCTCCATAATATCCATCATCATATGTAAATCAGTACATTGCTGTAAGCGGGAGAAAATGTCTTTATAGGCAGTCAGAGGTAGTGCTAACGGATCTGCAAAGTATAGTACGGGGTATGCGTAGCGTTTCGCAAGCATCACCCAATGTGAACCAATAGAATCAGCTCGCGATGCATTCACAATTATAAAACTGTTAACTGGTAAATTTAAGGGATAATTGTCAGCCGCATAAACACCTCGAAATTTAAATTTGAGATGTTTGCACTTTTGAATATGAATACAAATTTGGTCTTCATCCATTAGTAAGGATTCATAGGTAGAACATTTTTGGATACGTTTCTTGCAGAGTCAATGTACACAGTAGACGATTTTTCTCCCAGGAAAAAAATGTCAATGTTGTTTGGCAAACCAGTATCAAATTTCAGTTCAACCGATGATGATGAGTTTGTTAGTTCGGGATGAATAAAATCGTGTGTTGCCTCTTGCGTGCTAGTTAAGTCGAAGACCATTATAAAGTGATGCGCAAAATCACTTAGGGGTATTCCGTGACCGTTTTCAACATAAGCTAGGGCACTCATTGAATTGTAATACAGGCGCTTGTTATCATTTGTTAACATTGGAGTGCCAGCTGTTGCGAACCCGTTTCGATAGACCGTAATTTCACTCAAATCAAATTTTTGATAGTGGTAGGGATTGATATTGTTAGTTCCAATGAATGCATTGCTCCTGCACAATGCAACAATTAGCCGCCTTATTGGTTCTTTTGTGAAAATATCTTCATGTTTCCAACTGCGTTGACCTGCTGTTGCGAGGAATGTTTTTGTTATTACTTCATTGTAGCGATACATTGCCGGAGTTTTTAGGAGTGTTTTTTCAATGGCTCCAACAACGTTGTCTGACACTGTCATCTTTCTAACAAATAAGTTTGCTTCATCGATTTTAACTTTGTAATTTTTTGCCGCTGTCTCACTAATGGTAACAAAATAATCTTGCGATCTTCGGAAAGAAAGTCTTAAGGTAACACCACTTACTAAATGCTTTTCACAGGAAAAGAAATCAACAGCGAGCTTTCCATATAAAGTAATTTGTTCCGATTCTCTCACAGCTACTTGCCTTGCATCCCTTGAAGCTGCAGCTATACCAGCGGGGTTCGGCTCATACTCGTAACCTTGACACTTAAACCAAGTTTCCTTTGCATCGGCTCCATGTGAAAATTCTGTTTCAATAAAACTTTTATCAGCATAGTGTCCATTAGCTGAGGAAATTTTTATTCCATTTGCAGAAACAGTACAGTCGGCAAACAGTGATTGAAGAACATTGTTGACAAAATATGCAGCATCGGTTGCGGTTGCATCGCCGGCGGTATATCGCAAATCAGTTCCATCAGCATTTTGTATTCGACATTTTACTTCCAAATAAATATTCTGCAAATCTATGAAATTGTTGCGATCGCCTACAACTTCGAATTCGAGCGATGATCCAGAGGGAGAAAAAAGTGGTCCAGTTTTTTGCTCAAATGATTGATCAAAGGTGACTAGCAAAGGTGGTTTTTCAAATAAATCCAAGGAACTGTGAGTGGCTTCGGAAGGTATTACAATATTAGTTCGCATTTTTGACTCGAGAGAAAAAATCCAGTCGACTTCTTCTTGGCTTTGGTTTTCGAGAAATGATTTTTTTAGTGGAACGTTTTTTGTAGGTTCGAGGTTTAGCATATTGTTGTCTTCGACGTTTAATAACTTGCCGGCCTCGTGTTATGCGTGAATGGAGAGAACCACCAAATTGTTTTCGGGCTGTTTTTGCAACCGTGCTTTTCAACGCCTGCTTTGCCGACTTTCGTTTCGTTGCTACTTCAACCAACTCAGGTGCACCCTGCACTAAAAGCTCTCGGCCAATTCTTTTGGCAGCGGGCCATATAATTCTTCTTGCCAATGGTAAAGCAACTCTTCCAATACCTGCTGCGAGGGCTCCAAACCACTTCCTCTTTGACGATAATGACCGGAGAAATGTGGCATTGACTGTGATGCTTGGTTGCTGTTGCTGTAGTAAGCTTCCATTTCACTTGATTTTTTGAAACTTTAAGCCTACTATCACTTTTCCTGTACCAATAAATGGAATAAGATTTCCGGCTTCGTTCCTCAACTCCACTTTAATGTTCTGAATATTGTTAGAAAGTATGGGCTTGTAATCCAGAATTGTAAATGTCTTGTGATGAATGGGTGTAACAGTGTTTATGCTGCCGTTTCTTAGACGCCTTTCGGTCTCAATGATTTCAATTACAGGAGCTCTCACGTCTCCTATAATTTGATATTCTATAACGTCTATGTAGACAAATATTAATTGTGAGCCACAAGTTATATCAACTGGAAAATCACTTTGGTGTCTATTGAGAGTTTTGTGTGATTTGTATCCAATATGAATGTATCCATCATGCGAGTTGTCTTTTATACCCTTGAAGCCGAGAATACTTGGAACTTCTTCGTTTTCAAAGAAAAACCCTCATTCGCTCCGAATTGTAAAACCAGTTTATGAGTAATTTTGTCAAAAGTAAAATCAAATTGTTTAAACTGAGCAATTCGCCTGAGTTCATCCATTAGTTGATCCAAGCTACTGTAAATGCCTTTGCGAATTTTTCTGAGGTGTCCACTGCGATTATTTGAGGCGTCGAGTTCCACTCCCGAGTTTTTATAAACGACTAACCCGTTTGAATTGACGTTGTTGATGTTTGATGGGAATGATATTGAAGATAAAGCTACTTGCCATTCTCCATCCAAAATTAGTGGTTGAGATAACTGGTTACGGAATTTTGCCATTGTGTTTTCACCAAAAACTTCCATTGATGCGTTGGATATTAGGTCGATTGTGAATTCTTTGGCGGGATTCATTTTATTCGTCTGCAGTAACTAACACGTTTACTAATTCCGGTTCATAAAATTTACCTTCAATTATAACGTTGTTTGCATCTATAAGATTGTACGTTGGTGGACTCACGGTAGCAATTTTGAATATCGTAAAAACTTCGTCTGTATAATTTTGTTTATAACCTTTTCTGAATTTTTCGTCGTGCTTTGCAATCCTAACAAGCTCTCCTTTTCCGTATTTTTGTTTGTACTTTGTTGTGTTGATTGCTAATGATATTAAAATTGGTTCATGTTTTTTGAAAACTTTATTAGGTGCTAAATGGGTTACTCGGTTAACACGACTGTTTATAGTATTTACAAACTGGGGTAAATCTTCAATATATGTCCAAGTCCACTTTTCTTCCAAATATTTGTAAATGATGTTTTTAGGCGATCGAATGTTCCACTCTGCAAATGCCGACTTGGTTTCGCTTTCTGTTGTATATAAATGAATTCCTTTCTTTTCACAAAATTTTTTGAAATCTCCTTTGAACTCTGATCCCTTGTCTGTCCATACTTTTTCTGGTTGTTTCTTCTTAATCATTTTTTTGAACGCTTCAACAGCATCTTTTGCATATAAAGCTTTCATTGGTTGAACTTGTAAGTAACGTGATAAAACATCCACAGCCACTAACAAATATTTTACACCGTTGTTGTGTTTGGCAACTTTATCCATATACGCAACATCGACAGACCAGATTTCATTTATTCTATATGCAACAGCTTTCAGTCGGGGAAAACTTTTCCTGAATTGTCTGTATTTTGTGTACGGGGCTTTCGACTGAAGATAGCGAACAATTTTGCCTCTGGCAAAACCGCTAACCTTCTTCAAGTTAGCAATGCTACCAAATGCAGCACTGCCTTTAGTGTACAATTTGTCTAACTGTTTAACTTGATAGGAAGTAATTCTCCCAGGGGCTGGTTGGTTTGATTTCTTTTTCTGCCTCTTCAAAGTTTCTCTGGTCGTTGTCAGGAGCTTTTGTTTTCTTTCGCTGGGATTTTGAAGCAACTTCTTTGTCCGACTCATATTCCAAAAACTGCAGTCTCTCTTCAGATGATAAATTTAGAAACTTTTTGGCGTAAGTGTTACACGTCAAATGCGAACCAATATCGAGATGCGTTAATACACTGAATTGTTCGAAAGATAGTTTGCAAGTGGTTTGCTGTAGATTGTAGAGAAATGTAGCAGCAAGGACTTCTGTATTTGTACCATTAATAAGCAATCTCTTTGATGAAACCAAGGAAACAGAATCTGATTCCTCTATTATGTCCAGTATTGAATTCGCTCTTTCAAACTTTATCCCCTTCAAGATTCTAATATCATTCAGCACTCTTTTTTTGATAGTCGATGTGTTGTCTGTCGTAAATGATTTCGCCATAGACTCGTTAATTGTACTTCTATCATCCACTGAAGCGTCAGTTTGTTGTTCTGTCTCCTGTTGCGAGGCAGAAGGAGCTGATGGTGACTTGTTTCTCTGGAGAAGTGATATCTGCTTGGCTGGATTGTAAATATTTTTGTTGCTGAGTAATTGAGAGACATAAGGTTGTTCTCTTGTATACATCTGTTTAGGTTTTAACACACACTCTTCAGTATGCATTTTGTTCTAGATATTCAATGCAGGGTAATGCTATGAGTTGAATGAGATTGTTGCCCGAGGGAGATTGAATTATTTTTAACCGTTCAGATTTCCCTACTTTCCTGTTTGAAAGTTGACGCAGAGTTTTTTCAAATTTTTTTAGTTCTTTTTTATTGACTGGAACAACTCCAGAGAGTACGTTCATCACACAGTCACTCAGAAACCAAATGAAGTCGCCGTCTTTAAGTAACTCGGATTCAATGTTGGAGTTCTTGTTTGTGCTATTTGCCCATTGCTTGAGCATAAGCAAATGTTTCTTTTTCATTCGTAATTGGTGTAACAACGGCTTCCTCCGAAGGAATGTAAAAAATTGAAGGATTAGGTCCAATATTATGTGAGGCAAATCGTAAACCCTGACTGGTTTTGGGATCGAGATCAATGATAAAATGTCCAAAAGGCTCCGCAGTTGCTAGTTTGTATGCTTCTTTTATCAGTTGGAGACAATTCAACTGTTTTCCAAGATATTCAATTTGTTGAATGTCACGAAGCGACTTGAATAATATTATGTGTGTTGTATTCAGATCAATGGTTCTGGACCATTTGCTTTGATGGAACAAATTATGCTTGACGTATATAACATGTAATTTGCAATGACGTCCTGAGGTAGCTATTTTTACAAATTCTTTATCGTTGAAGATTTCTTCACATGAATCGTCATAGATAAGTAGACAATGCGATAGATTTTTTGTTATATCAAAGCCTGAGTATTTTAGAAACTCAATCCCTGGTATAACTCGTTGCATATCTTTGAAAAGTGGTTGGAACTCTTTGTAAAAATAATAAATTTTTTCAAAGCGTGGATAAAAGGTCGAACCTTTTAGCATTCGAAATGAGAGTTCTGTTTTACCACAACCACTTGGTCCTACAATTGACATGAATACCCTGTCATGTGTAAGAATAATTTTGTTCATAGTTTGGGATTAGGTAAAATGTAACCAACTAAACTCGATAAGAGAGCAATCCAGATTGATTTCTCTTCACAGCTTTCTGATAATAGAAAGAGCATAGAAAAGCAAAGAATGATCATTAACACAATGATACTAACTTGAACAAAAAATATTACTTCGGACCTTGGCACTGTTGAATCTGAACAACAACGCCATGGGGGCCTCTCCTTGTTGTTTACATCAAAGACTAAATTACTGATACCGGCGTCAGCCTCGTCTCTTTGATTCATTGGAGAAAAATAATTAATTGAAAAGTGAATTGAAACAAGAATGATACAAAATGTTAAATTTTTGAATTATTCTCTGGGCAACTGTTTCATGTACCAGAACTCAAACAAATTGAAACCTTTAATATGATTTTTTATCTCTAGTTTATAACAAACGGTTGATGAGTCATTTTCCTCGAACGATGGTTGACTGAAGACTTTTTCAACTTCGGGGTGCTCCAAGACATATAATCGCAACTCATTCGGCATCTCATTAAGTGATAGCTCACGTTCTTGTGGTGTTTTTTTCAATCTAAATTGAGGAACTTTTTTGTCCGCCCATTGCTTCCAACGTGGGATTCGCTGCTCTTTGGGGGACTGCATAGGCTTCTGGTTTGTTTTGTTCATAGCCATAATTGAACTGATTCCGATGTTCTCGAGCCCTCTGTTTATTTTTTACGTACAGTTGGAAACGATAGAAATTATCTATCACGGGCAGGAAAGCCCTAAAGCTGTCCAGCTCGTCGGGAGAAAGAGTAATGGTTGCAAAATAACGTTTTGCTGCTGCGCTATAAAGCGAGTTGTAACGCGGTTGTTGTGCTGTGTTTGTTTTATTGTTGAGATAGTTCGCTCGGTTCTGTTGATCACTTGAAAAATTATTCTGTATTGGTGGAGAGGGATCCTGAACTCTGTTGAATATTACAATCGGCTGATCGTCAAGTGGAGTCAAGCAAGTGAATATCTTCAAGTTTTCTGACAGATAAGTTGTTAAAGTTGCCGTCTCTTCTCTGTACATCACTTTGTGTCCACTGTTAGAATATTCTTGCTTTACGTTCCGCGCAGTGATTTGATAATTGATCGTTTGTTAAACGAAAGTTTGAATGAAGATAACAGGAGGGAACTTGTTCTTCTGATATTATCTGAGATTCGGGGACAATTTAGATCCTCCAGATTATAAACAGTTTTTTGTAAAAGCTTACTGAGGAGCTCACACTTTTCAATGCCTTTGGCAAAAAAGTTTTTCCGTGTGAATCAGAAACTGAAACTCAGACAGATTGTTTTCAAATCACAGTAAGGTATATCACCTTCTTCCCAATCAAGACCGTGTAGGTTATTGGTCAGCCAAATAACAGTTTGTCTATCGTGTGCGGGTAAATCAGCGAATTTAAGCGGCGGTTTGAAAAATATTGTATCGTTGTATCTCGAACACAAACTGAGTTCTTTTATAATGAATCCAAGTGACTTGAGTTTGAAACCTTCGAGATCGAGGACAATTATATTTGTGGTTTTGCTGCCAAAATTTTCTGGCATTCCAATTCACGAAACAATTGTGAATAAAAAATTTTCACTGATAGAATGAATAATATTCCTGTCAGGTGTCCAAAAAGACAATTGTTTACTGGTGAGTAACGGAAAGCGTTAACATATCCAGGGCCTTTGTTTCGGCAATCTTTTATAAATCCAGCGGCGTCATGCAATGCAGCATGAAGTCGTAGCACTTTGCTCCGTTTCAATAAAGGATCTAGTCTTGAATTATCAATTCCAATGAAACCACCATAGGGTCTAAATTTAAGTGCTATTTCTCCGTCAACTTCTGGATCTAACAAAGAACAAGCAGCTACGAAATATAATTGTCGATAAGATATGTGTGTATAATTTATGTCACCTCTCAGTGATAAAACTTTCTCATGAATGAGCTTGATGTCTTTTGTTCCTATTGTGTTCATTATTTACTGTTTACTGAACGTGAGCGTTTAGAGATTTGTTTATAAATCTTTCAATTCTGATTGGTTGTCAACTTGAATAATAAATCAAGCACTGTGATTGGTCAGTTTATTTTGGAAAGTTTTTTGACCCTGAACGTGTTTGGGCATGATCCGATGACTCTCCAATTAATATATCAGTATTGATTTCATACATCTACTAACAGGTTAGTTGTTTTACTGTTGTTTTCACCAATTTGTATGCATTTACGGACATAAGTGATTATGACCATAATTGCGTACATACTTAGGTGAAAACTTGTTTTTCTTGTACAACTGGGTTTTTTATCATTGAGTATGTAATGTATGTATGTGTGTATGTATGTATGTGTATGTATGTATGTATGATTGTATTTATGTTAGTATGTATGAATGTTTGTATGAAATTATGTAAGTTTGTATATATGTATTTATATATGTACATACGAATGAATGACTGAATTAATGAATGTTTATGTTACATAAGTACCTATGCTTGTATAGGTGTTTTGTGAGTGTGTGTAGGTGTGTGAGTATGTATGTGTGCAAAGCAAGATAGCGCAGTGGTAGCGCGCTGGGCCCATAACCAGAGGTTGGTAGATCGAAACTATCTCTTGCTAAAAAGACAATTTTATGATGGGGATATGTATTGGAGAGAAAACAATTGAGAAAACAATTTTGGACCCAAGTTTTACAAGTGTCCACACCCCTTAGGGGAAAAATTTCAAATTGAAAAAAAAATCGACTTTGAACACTTTTTATCATTCACAAAACATGTTTCACAACATTTAACGTCTATTAGAGACAAAAAATTGAGAAAAAATTTTTGGACCCCATTTTTCAAAAATTTTACAAGTGTCGACACACCTTAGGGCAAAAATTTCAAAATTGAAAAAATCGACTTTGAACACTTTTTATCATTCACAAAACATGTTTCACAATATTTGACGTCTATTAGAGACAAAAAATCGAGAAAAAATTTATGGACCCCATTTTTCAAAAAATTTTACAAGTGTTGACACCCCTTAGGGGAAAAATTTCAAAATTGAAAAAATCGACTTTGAACACTTTTTATCATTCACAAAACATGTTTCACAACATTTAACGTCTATTAGAGACAAAAATTGAGAAAAAATTTTTGGACCCCATTTTTCAAAAAATTTTACAAGTGTTGACACCCCTTAGGGGAAAAATTTCAAAAGTGAAAAAATCGACTTTGAACACTTTTTATCATTCACAAAACATGTTTCACAACATTTGACGGCTATTAGAGACAAAAAAAAACGCAAAAAAATTTTTGGGCCCCATTTTTCAAAAAATTTTACAAGTGTCGACACCCCTTAGTAGGAAATTTAAAAATTGAAAAATTCGACTCTGAACACTTTTTATTGTTCACAAAACATTTAACGATAATGCTGGCAAAAACAGTGCAAAGTTTATATCCCTGTTCTAATCAAACAAACACACACCGCAGCAAACAATCAGTCGTAACAAAAACTGGGTCAAGCTTGTAAACAAATTGAACAATGTCACAATCAACCGAAAGATGAATTAGCAGATTTTTTTTGAAAAAAAAAAATTGGAGCTGGCCAGAGGTACAACGGGGGGGGGGAAGTGACTATAACCTCAACGCGGGGGGGGGACGGACACTTTTGGAAGCCTGATTTTCTCGGCCCAACAACACCGGGGTGGGACAATTTGAAATTTCTGCGGGGTGGCCATCTACAACGGGGTGGGACAATTTGAAATTTCAAATTGTCCCACCCCGTTGTAGATGACCACCCCGCAGAAATTTCAAATTGTCCCACCCCGGTGTTGTTGGGCCGAGAAAATAAGGCTTCCAAAAGTGTCCGTCCCCCCCCCCCCCCCCCCCCCGGTGAGGTTCTAGTCACTTTTTTATACTACTTGCCGCAGAATTATGTAAGAAACGTGCGGTGAGTTGTCTCACTTGTCAACGTTAGTTAGCGCTTATCTTAAATCATTTTGGCAAAATGCCTCAGCCGGGGTGGCAGCAAGTATACGACCTAGAAAGTCTGATCAAGACCGCATTCAGACTGTGCACGGTCTTATCAGCGCAATACTAACTATATGGAAGGTCTGATCAGAGCACAGTCCAGAGACTTGGTTGTCTGATCAAAACATTGACTAGAGTCTGAAAAGTGTGGTGATAACTCTCAGAAATTTTTAACAGAGCCCCTTCCATTGTATGTACGGCCAAATCACGCCTCTTTGCAGACTTATGATAGTCTCATAAAAATCAGCAGAGCCAGCAGAAAAAAATCAGTCAGGGGTCAAAAGAGAACAGCTAAATTACCACCAAACAGACATTTCCCAATTTTAGTTGACGCGCATCAAAAACCACGTTGAACACTAAGTTTTATTGAGTAACACACTGAGTAATTCAACTCAGAGACCATGTATACAACGTAACTTCTATTCTTCTGAAAAAAATACAATGTCATTGATGACTGCTAGTTGAATGGCAAAAAATTTCAGTCTGCGTACCCCCACTGTGCGATCCAATTTTGTCTGGCACTCACTGCTCAGCCGAAGTAGGCCTGGCATCCCTAATGCACGACCCAAGTCGGTCTGATATCGCCGCTCATAGCTCAAATTGGTCTGATGATAGCAAATGTCGGTCTAGATTGTCTGGTATCCACTGTGCGCGATCCAAGCCAGCTGTGCAGAGCTGGCTTGGGTCGCTGACCTCATCCAAGGCAACGAGAGGCTCAACTGCATTGCTCCTGGTTCGGAGTGTTCAACAGCATCTTGTATGAAAGCAGAGCAAATTTTATGTTAGCTGCTGCATTTGATCTGACATCTAGAAAAACCGGCTGTGATGCTTACTGACCAACAACTGGGAGCAGATTCCAGAAGATGCTTCAACTGCTGCAACTTCAGTAATGCATCTTAACAATAGCACAAAAGCACTACCTAAGTCTATCGCACACCATAACAAAATACGACATTTATCACCCGAAAGAGGAAAGCCAGAATGTCATAGGAACTGAAAGAAACAAAGCCAGAAAAACCCAAAATCCCAATTACTGATATTTCAAGGTCACGCTAAAAACTTTTAATTTAAAACTAAATAGCCGCCATTAACGACGCCAAACAAAAACTGTAAGTTTGTTGGTAAAAAAAACGCCCTATAACAAATCACAAAACTCAACGAAATTACTTTTATGATGTATGATAAAATCATGGACAGCACTGTCACCGACACTGGACACTGCCGGTGATTCGCATTCAACTGAGATCTATAAAAGAGTTTTTACACAATGCAAGATGCTTAGTCTTGTACCAGCACCCGCATCACAATAAAAGACCGCATTGTTCTAACGATGTAAAAACAAAAAATCTAGAACAATTCTCAACAAACTGATTGCAGAAAAACCAGATAAATCAGATAAACAAGAATTTTCAAAGTAAAGACTCAGCAGTAACATCTGATAAATGTCACGGCAACGTACAGTGAGGTGAAGTGCGATATTCAAAAACTAGCTGTTTATTCTAATCAGGCAATTACCAAATGATTTGAATTTTCAGAAGGGAAAAACCAGAAAACCAGAGTTTTGGTTTCTAACAACTGCTGGTGTTCACTCCGTGGTTTTAACAATTATAACTCCACTCAGTTAGGGTCAGTGTGCGCAAGATTAAATGAAACCTAATGTTATAAAATGTCAATTTTTAAAAACAACAAACATTTTTGATTGCTTTGTCTTTCTTCAGATGTGCAACAGATCAAGAATCGTGTTTGCTGACGCTATATGTACTACTGAGCTAAAAAGTTTCAAGTAAAAGTTCCGGGCCATAAACAGCAGACTGACGCAAACATTTCCGCGACTCATGATTTGACAATAGCTAGACAAATTTTTTGTACCTCGGTTTTTTGAGACGAGCAAAAGTCGGGCAGAATATTTAAGTCTGAGCTAAACTCTGGTGTGCTACAGTTGTTAACCAAAAGCAAAAGTCGAGCTTGAATAATTTTTGTCGAGTAAAAGTCGAGCTGTTCGCTAAAATCGAGCAAAACTCATTTCATAGAACATGTTTCATGCCACTTTTTGGTCGAGCGGGGTCCTATCGTAAGCTGAGGCATCAAACTAGGCGGCAATCCCTTTTCAAATTTCTTTCGTGTTGGGCTTTGGATGTTCGCTAGCGGAATAAAAAGCGTTTTTAACGAATTTTTTTTCTCAAAAATGAGAAATAACAAAAATGATTTTTACAGTAGAATTTAGAGATTCATAGGATAGATCTCATTATTAAATCAAGATGGCAATTTGATTTTGGGGATGAAAAAAGCTCAAAAATCAGCTGTATTTAAACCCAATATTAATAACATAGCTGGTAGATTGCCAGAAAATAGCCGCAATAGCTTCTTAGATCTGCGATCTAAAAAAACAGCAAAAAAAGACAGACCAAAAAATTTGTCTTTTTATTGAAGGCTGATATGCTATATTTTGATTAAAAATCTGTATAAGTTTTTACTGCTTCTTTTGGCTGCTCTCAAATACCCTTCAATTCGTGTGACAAACACCCATTTGATCTTATGTCTTTGAATTAAAGTAAATAAAAGTCAATTTCGAAGTGAGGAAGTCATTTTAGAGAGTGAGGTAAGTCAAGCGTGACCAAAAATGTGATCACGCGAATGAACAAAAAAACTCGCTCCCCTAAGAGCAAAAATTGACGTCACTCACGCACTGCAGTTGATATTGCATGAACGAAAAGCAGATTTGAAGTGGTTGTGACGTTATATGATCGTAACAAAAATCTTGACGAAATAATAAAAACTAAGAGAAGTTCAATAATTTGTCCCAGCTCTCGCGGTGCGGCTATTCGCTAAAATGAAAGTCAAGAGAGAAAAATAAACTTAGCATCATGATTTATAGTGGGCGTCGCAAAGATTACCCAATATGTTTTGCTTCTGCTAATTTCCTTGAAATCAGTCCCAAAGGATATCATAAATAGTATGCTTTTGCACTTTTCTAAAAATTTCTTCACATTTCCGGTGGCAGTATAATAATTCCATTGATGCTGGGAAGATTTATAACAGTTATTTTCACTCTAATAATAGTAATCTAGGTTCATCAGTTTGAACCGAATAATCGAGGAATGATTAAAAAAGCTTCCCGACGATTACATTTGAATATTTTCTTTATCTAAAAAGCTCCAATCTAAAAAGTTTTTGTTATTAACTTAAGATCAAACATATGTATTCAGGCAACAACTGATTCTTCGTGCAATTTAGGGCAAAGCAGATTTTCGGATCGAGATTGTCCGAAGCATCTAAGCTATTCTAAGGGATCTGAGCGAGTGCAGATATCATTTCTTGGCACTAAAAACGCTTTATCAAACAATCTTTTCTTCAAAAGCGGATTTCAGTAGCCAGACATTAGGTTTTGTTATGTTAAAAAGATCCGACCTATGTGAATTGCAGGAAATTTGCGAAAAGTTTAATTAGTTATGCTACATTAGATGTTAAATTGGTTCCTATCGCCAAGGCCCGGAGGAGTGATTCGAAAAAATTTTCCAATTGGAAAAAGGATAATCAAAAACACGCCAAATGAACATTGACCTCGAAAGAAACTCCATCTTGTCGATAATAAGAGCTTCAATCCCTAAATACAGAATGATTGCAATTCCAGATGAATCAGCAACTAATTTGTCCTCTGCAGCTAAGCCTGCAGAAACTTGATATACACAAATAAAATCAGTTGTTCTTGATTGAGTTTTTTCAAAATTCTTCATATAGAATTAAAAGAAGACAAATTTTGAATACAACTACGAAAATCTGTTAAAATAAACCAATGAATTTATCGATATTGGGTTCAAAACATTGCCAAGAGGAGCAAAACAGGATGATGTCAAAATTACAGACAGCACATCCAACTATACCAATTAAAAATAAAAACTTAAACGGCTAATGTCGGGCGAAATGCTCTCAAACGACAGGCGAAGGGCTGGCTTCGATAGCAGCCAACGGGTTATTAGGGATGCTACCATCAGGGGACAGGGAGGACTGCACGAGAGAAAGTTTCTAATAGCCAGCTGGAGGAGTGTGGAAATGCGCGTGTGTGTTGTGTGGGTGACCGAGGGGGTTAAACGTTTTAGATGAAGAGCCGCCCTTCACACCATGAAATTGTTTACTCAAAAGTTTCGGTGAATCGCATACTTAGGGTATAGTAAAATGTACGGCTCTAAGAGAGGTGCTCAACCACTTCAAGTCCTCCAGACTTTTCCTGTTTTTGGGGACAAACAGTCGAAGAAAAATCAGCCAATGAGAAAACCGCAAAAATACCACAGATCTAATATATTTGTTACATTGCTAGGAGTTACACTTATGCAATAATTTGACAATACAAAAATGAAAAAATGTATAAACATAGTCGGAAAATTGCCCTGAAGAAGCCACCGTTGACCCACTTGACGCACATTGCGATTGAAACAGAAAAAATAATCAATAGAAATTGACAGAATTTTTCTAAGTTTCAATTTTTTTATTTGGTGTGCAAATTCTTCATATTCAGTTAGATTCAAAAATACATATAATTAAGCTTTTAAATTAAACGCTAACAAGCATAATACCAATGCCAGCTTGCAATCGCTATAATGAACTCTGATAACCTAATACACTGACTTAATGACCGGGCTTCAAATGCTTATTCTTCTTTTGATCTTTTGCTCTTTTGACATTGACCATAATCACTATATTGCGTAATTCAATGCGTGCAAGTATTTAAAATTCATTCAGTTGAAACAGAGCGAAGTAAGTCAGAATTCAAGCGTGAAAAACGTGACTTATGTAATACGAAAAACGTAATGAAAAGGCGAGGCGAATTTATAGAAAACATAGCAAGACAAGTCCTGTCGTACAATTCATAGAATTTCCTTGACTAAACAAAAACTAGACCTAAAACGGACTATGAGCGAATTGTAAAAATTATAAACACAAAATAAGATCAAATAAATTTTTAAAAAATTACTAAAAATCAATGTCAAAATGCCGCATGTGAACAAAACCACTATCGAGAAACATAACCGGCTAAACGTCGGAAGAATTGCTCTTGAACGACTAGTGTGAGCTCTAATCAATTGCAGCCTGCGTCAGTGGGGGGGGGGGAGCCTAAATGCGACTAAGAAGTTCATGCTTCAAATAACCACATTAGAGGTTAACATATACCACTATTAATATTTAAAGTAAAAAATGACACCAGTTTCGGCGCACTTTTCATTTGACTTTTAGTATTAAATTGCCGCCAATTGAGTTCAGCTGCTTGAAATTGTGATTGAGAGGGAATTTGAGATCACGCGAAATGCAAAAAGTCAAGGGCGCAAAAGCCACTGGAAAAGTCAAAACTGTCAAGCGAAAATTTTGCATAAAAAAGACACACGTTTACAATAATTGCTATGAACTACGTTCAAGAGCAATTAAAAAGAAAATCATTCAACAAAAAAAACTAAGCCTAGAATGAACTATGAATGGATTGGGAAAACCATTTAGAAAAAAATCCGATCCAAAAAATTGAAAAAACAGAAAAAAATCAAAGTGAAATAGCTGCATGTGAACAAAAAACCACTAGCGAGAAAGCGAATTTTTGTTCAAACACTGTTTTCTAAGTCTACATTAAAATTAGTGAAAAAACTTCACACCGCACAACCACTCGCTTTTACGCTCCACTTCTTTCGGCGTGACCAAAATGACTACTGCAATTTAACTTCAAAAATCACGAAAATGTGTGAACAGATCTTAAAGACAGCGCCCCAATACAATTCAAATTTTTTGAATTGCACAAAGGAGAGCGCCTAAATAATAGCTGCTGAGAGGTTGACGGCGGCTATTAAAAGCTACTAACCAAAATCTCTACAAATCAAAACATGTTTAAAACCTATAGTGCAATCTAGTGTTTTGGAGGAAAATAAGCTAAAATTGCTTTTAAAAGCCCCAAGTAAACAAAAAGTTCTCTCACTCAGACAACTTTGTCACACCAACGTTTCCCCAGACCTCTGGGCATGAGCAGAATTGGGCATGAACAGAAATGCACAATCTCTTTTCTCTGCTACTCAATTTGCTTAAACACTCTCGCAAACCTTTTGTTCTCACAGCCGTCATTTCCCGTTTCACATACAATCCAACAACATAGCCGGCAGATTGCCGGAATTGCTGCGAAAGAATAGACTTGCGTGCCATATAATAGAGATAGAAACAGATACAGATCTAAATTGAAAAAAAATCGACGCCACTCAAAAAACCAGGCTAAAAAACATTCAGCGATAAATCAATAAAGGTTGTTAAAATTCATTCCACAGAAGCCTCTTATTAGGGACCTTTACTGCATAAATGAGTTCCTTTGACCTTAAACAAATTCAAATTAAACTTAAGTTTTAAAGTGCAAAAGTCATTTTATTGAGTGAGGTAAGTCACGTATGATCAAAATCTAATCACGCAAATAACCTAAAAACTTTCGCTAAAGCGAGTGAGAAATGACGTCACGCGCGCAAATGCCGTTAGTGAGAGGAAGAAGTCATTCAGAAAATTTGACTTTTTCAGCTTTGCTGTGTGAACAAATGTAAAACGAAAAAAGAGCGTCAGACGACGAAACAAAAAAAAAAAAACCAAGAGCACCGCAATATAGCTACGATCAGCTTACAGCTTCGCAGCTATAAAAATAATCGCTCCTTAAAATACGCTCCAATACGTGAGTGGTTAAAAACAACCATCTGCTCGTTTCAGACAGGCTGGATTAAAGGCAGCACGTAGGAAGACCACAGGAGCTTTGTGCCCCCCTCCCCGCTTAGTGGGAAGATAACTTTTAATACCCCGGGCGCACATGTTAATTTTTACATAGTCAGGTGCTATATAACAACCCATTGTAACTGGGAAATAAAAAACACGGGGAGGGGTTGGGATGAAACAGAATAGCCCCCCAGGTCTCACAAAAAAAGGTCTATGGCGGTCCGTACGAACGGTTACGGTTTGTATTCGAGGATGACAATGAAAACAGGTTCAATTCAAAATGTGAATTATATTCAGTCTTAGTTTATTTTAAGTAATTTGATTCAATCAATCGGTTTTTATTGAATCATCCAATCATCTTTTCTTCCACAATTGCATTTTTCCTTCACGCACAATCTCTTCTACGCCAAATATCCTTTTTCCAATGATATGTTCCTTTTCTCCTGCAATAATTTTTAATCTGATTATTTCAAAATTGGGATCTTTTCCGTTTGTGCCCCCCCCCCCAGCCTAGCGGGTGCATATTATTTGAGCCCCCCCCCCCCCCATTTTCTGTGGCTGCGGAGAGCACAACGTACTGGGGGGGGGGGGGGGGGCACAAACGGGGCACAAACGGGAAAGAAATTAAAAGCGATTTAAGAACTGCTAAAAATCCAATATTTGTCATTGCACGTCTATATAATTTTTACACCACTGATTTATCAACATATTACCGGTAAAAACGGTATTTTTCATTATAGTGCTATCTTAATGTGTTATAAGATATTGCCTCGCTATAAGCAGATCATAATCGCAGAGGGGGGTTAATTTCGCGAGGTGGGGGGTTTCTGAATTCCAATTTCACGTAGGCCATAGTAAACAATTTTCAAGGCTGAGAGCGGGAATGCTCATCGTAAGAGCGCTGCTTCTACATGCCTAGACATAGTGTTCAAATATTTCGTTGATGGAACATTCTACTGTTTTATAGGGATAAAAACACAACTCACCATCTGTTTGGATTCGCCATCCTGTGAACACTTTCCGATTTGGATGTTTATTGTCAACCGTCCACATCAAACCTCGCCATTCTAAAAGCACAACAGAATCAGATCGTATCAAAAATCAACTCAAACGATTTACTTAGCCTCGATACATTTAATTAGCTGCACGCTAGATCTACATTACTCAGTTTCAAGTTAGAATGTTACTATTAGGGTGACATCATCCGTTTGAAGTAGGCTCTATCCTCACACTTTCAACTAAATTCCTCTTATTACTAAATATAAATTATAAGCAACGCTATTTTGACAAACAGCCAAAAGGGTCTTATTTAAACGTTTCTAAGGTAACGCTAGAAAAAATCCCGACTCACCAAATATAGCCTAATTTACCTGAGCAATTTGACATAGAAGACCGCCGTTACTGAGTTTAAATAATCATAGCAATTTTTTCGTATTTCAATTCCATCTCCGATAGAAGTTACAACTTATACATCTGCCAATTATGGCCTAACCTTTTGGATCTCAACTGCTCGTAATGATTGATTTAAAAATGAGCTGAAAAGTGTACTCAAGATCTACCGCTGAATGCTTACCATATTCCACTGATATTGAGGCATTATGGCTGCAGCTATCCTTCGCAGAGAGATAGTGTTCCTATTGTTTCAGAATCAACACTCGCTATGCCTGCTCCTCAGATCTCTTCTCGTGCTAGTTTCTCGTCTCGGATCACACAACTCGCCCGTAGCTATTCTCTTGAGCTAATTCTCGATTGCCAAAGGTAACGAAATGAAGAAACTTATGACAAGTTTTCGCTAATAGTGCACACAGCTACGTTCTAAAGTTGTTCTTTTCAAACAAAAAGTTGTCTGCAGACTGTCAGTTTCCTTTTTAATGACCGCAAGGGGCATGCTTACGTTGTGATTTTCCCATAGCCAGTCTCCCTCCACATACTCAAAACTGGGATAAACTGGAATCTTATTTTGAACAGAAAATGCTATCGTAATTTATAATCTATTTAAGGTCGCACAAACATTTCCACTTCCTCTGCAAGAAACTTTCGAGATGCCCTAAGCTATCTTATGTTCAAGTACTTCTTTCTTGTCCATGATCATCTTTTAACATGACATTCCATGCGGAATGATCAAAAAGCTCAACCTCCGCTTTGCACTCAACAATAATCTCATGGGTATAAATACCCCTTGCACCAACCGACCCACTAATTTAACTATTATCGCTATTTTCATTGAGGCATGCTTTAATCATTTCATTGATTACAAAGGGTACATTACTCGATTATTGTCATTTTGATCTGATCAGCTACTGCGTAATTGTTCAACGAAACTGAGTCAACAACAAAGAATGGATTAAATACGAAACAATAATAAAAGCTTACAGCAGATCAGTAGAACAACTAGGAGGAAATATTAAGTGTTTCTCAGGAAAAGTTACAACAATGATCTTGAATCGGCATTTGAACTACAACAAAAAGATTAATCTTTTTCTACGCCCTCAAACTCTACATCAAATGCTACCGAACTTAATCATTTTTTTGAGATCAAAATAATAACACAGCTGTATCCTTATTCTCAAATTATATGGGCGCAGAAAAAAAATAAAATGGACACAATATAAAACCCTTTCCTCTATACTTTCGAGTTTTCTTTTAAACAAAATCTCGACTCAATCTCGCTAATCTTGCAAATCACTGAGGTCTAGATTGTATCAAGTTTCTCAAAACACGCACACGCACTCAGATTCACAGTGAGTTTTCTTATACTCAGTTATAATCTATATATAGAGAATTAGAAAAGACGATAAGTTTGTGGGCTAAACTCTTCTCATCTAACGTGTCAGCTTCCTTTCTTGTTTCCCACTAATCTGTAGTGTATTGTCTGAAGGTAGTACCTGAAATAACACCTGTTTGTCTCAATCTTACTCGACTAACACTACAACTAATGCTATACTGCTCATTTTGACCACATCTGAAAATAATCAAAACCATCATTAAGTTTGCTCTCAATCCAACCTAAATTATCATTTTTATAAATGCTATCTGTTATAAATGCTATCTAAGCTCTGTGTTTATTGTTTATTGAATCACTGCTCTAATTTAACTCTTTACTTTTTAGATATCTAAAAGTATCCCCGATGTAACCACAAATTCAAACATTTTGCTCATGGCGAAAATTGTAAGAACGCGGAAAAATAGGCATTGAGAGGATGTAGATGTGACAAACAAGAAATGCCTTCATTCAAATAGCTAACTTCCGCTCTATGTTCAGCCGTAAATTAGGGCCTAGAAGAAATACAAGTTGTTTCAAATGAGAACTTTATAGAACGGTAACAAATTAGTCATAAAAAAGTAAAGAACACCTAAATTTTCACAAATTTTCTTAAGGCAAAAGCAATTTATTAGGTTACGGAAGCTTTCTAGAATAAAGGATGAATATTTTAATTACCAAGTTTAAATTCAAATCAGCACAGCAAAGTTCAAATGAACCGAAAAAAATCATGGTCTTGGCTCCCGTTTTCAAACAACGCAGAGTTAGGCAACGAGTTCTTACGTAGGAAGTCAATCCTCGATGAAAATCAATTAGCACAGAAAAGAAAACTAAAATCCACTCAAAATTCTACAGCTTTCTTTTTCAAAACATAGCCGGCAGATTGCCAGAAAATAGCCGCCGTTGACGCGCTTGATGCACATCGGGATTGAAACAAAAAGAAAAAAGGAGATAAATTGACCGAATTTTTTTCTAATTTTTTTTCAGTGTCAAAAAGCGTTCTAATTCGGAATCCAGTTTCAGTTGGATTCTAAAAATATTTTTAATTCAGCTTCTAAACTGAAAGCTAATAAGCTTAATACCAATGTCAGCTAGCAAACACTTTAATGAACTTTGATAACCTAATTCTCAATGACTTAATGACCGCGCTTTATCGGTTTATCCCATTTCTTTTGATTTTGCTCTTTTGACCTTGTTTGTATTCACTGTCTTGAGTAATTCATTGAGTGAATGCATTTATTTAAAAACCATTCAATTGAAACAGCGAGTGAGGTAAGTCAAAAGTCAAAGGTGAAGTTGTGACTTATGTAAAACAAAAAACGTGATCAAAAAGTAAAGCGAATAAAAAAAGGAGAGCACAGCACCTAAATAATAGCCGTTGAGAGGCTGACGGCGGCTATTAATAAGAACAAATGCCCAACATTCCCAAACGACGCAAAATATTGTATTTGAGAATGATCACCGAGTTTAAAGTCAAAAGTCGAGGCCACATTTCTCCGCAGCTAAAGAAAGTATTGAAGGCAATTCAGATTATTCAGAGAAAAAATCACGCTGCAATCATGGAAATATCAGAAAAAAGAGAAAACGTCGACAGCAGATTGTAAAAAAAGTCCAAATAAAGAACGTTCAGATCGAACGCCCTTCACAACATAAAACTATTACTCCAAAACCGTTTGGATGAATCGCATATGTAGAGTCTAGTAGGCCGAAAGGATCTGAGAGAACTTAATGCCCTCCAGGTGCTACCCGTTTATCTTGTTTTTGAGGACGAAAAGTCAAACGGGTGTCACGGGCGTTGCCTGTTTATCCCGTTTTTGAGGACGAAAACAAAAAAGTCTGTCATGGCAACCAACAGCTACGAACTCAAGCCATTAATTATATTCATTTATTCCTAAATGAATGCCCTGCAGAATAAGTGCAAAAAATTTCATTTGAGAGCAATTAAAAACACTTAGATTGACGCCCATAAAAAATTATCTTAGGAAACTGAAAATTTGCGCAAACACTAATTTCTCAATCCAAGTTGCTACTTCAGCGTGAGTAAAACCATTGCTCCAGTTTGACTTCTCATTGACGTGAAAAAGTCAAAACAAAAGCGACTAACGTCGGCCGAATTGTTCTCATACGACGGGCGAGCGGTTGGCTTCGTCAGTAGCTAGCTACGGTTTAGTGAGGCTAGCTTTAGCTTAATTGAAGAGGCGTGAGGTGAGCGCAGCGGGGGGGGGGGGGGGTGCACCACCGGTGGTGGCGGGCTGATGAGGGGGGAGCAACGGTGAGGGAGGTCTGTAACTGCACGGAGCCCTAACGACCTGAACGATGTGATGAAGTGTGGGGAGGGGATAGGTTGGGGGTGGGGATTGGGTGGGGTTTGGGGTGAAGTGCAAGGGGGCTAATTTTGGCGAAGCATGCGATTCACAGAAAATGTTTTGGACACTTATAATTACGGTGTGATGAGGGTTCATAGAAGTCCACCCGAAAATTCAGTTTACCGGAAAAAAGCTGCGATAGACGCTTGTGACCTTCCATGAATTGAAACAACTAAAGAAACACGATGAACAGATTGACCACCAGTCCTTTAGTAGACCACTTGACTTTTTGGTTAGATTCGGACTGTCATTTTTATGGGACAAAAACGCTCTATGAGCAAAAAGTCCTTATAGAGCTTTTTCAAAATTAACGTTTGGCACTGCTTAGATGCACACTATTGACCTTTAACTAGTGAATGTTCATAAAATTTAAAGTTCATTAAGCGAGTTTAGAAGACATTTTTTTAGTGAGGTAAGTCACGCAATTGACCTAAGAGCAGAACAAATGACGTCACGCACACAGATTTCAATTGCAACGCAGTAGAAATCACTGATATTGAAAAAGTCAATTCTAAGAAGTCAGGTCGCAAGAATCATCGATGAAGACGATGAATTGAAAAAAAAACAACACGATGTCCCCAATAAGAGCCGTTATCGCTTCGCCAACAGGATTAATATAATTGCTACAACTTCGTTTGAGAGCAATTAAAAAGTTTGAACATATCTTAAAAGACAGCATACCAATACGATCCAAATCATTTTGTATTGTAAAAAGGAGAACACCTAAACAACAGCCGTTGAGAGGTTGACGGCGGTTATTAAACATAACCGACTAACGTCGGGCGAATTGCTCTCAAACGACCGGCGGGCAGTTGTCAGCACCTAGCCACTGTTTAGTGAGGTTAGCTTTCGCTTGATTGAAGAGGCGTGAGGCTAGGGTAATAGACGATATTATCACGCCACATAACAGCCGCTGAAGTCAACAAAAGAGTTAAGGAGAGAGAGAGAGAGAGTGCGAGGTAAAACGTGAGCGAGAAAGAGAAGGGAAGAAACGCCAACCAATACACACACAGAGAGAAAGAGAGAGAGCTAGAAATTTTTTTCCCTGAGATTCTAGCCTTGTTAGTAACTAAATCATATAAAAAACTGAAAGTGCAAAATTCAGAAGAAAACTTTCCACATTTCGCAGTGACGAAAATGTTCAAAGAACATTTTTTGCCTCTGGATTTTTGTCATGTAACCCATCTGCAAGACTTAAAAAGCTTCGTTGGCCAGTATTAATTGTTAAACTCAAAAAAGGACTCAAAAACTGCAAATAAAATGACAAAAATTTCAAAAAAAAAAAAATTGAAAAAATCATAAGTTTTTTTAAAAAATCGATAAAATTTGTAATATTACAAAGTTCAAAACTATTCTATCGCAATAAAAATTGTTCAGTAACCTATTATCAAAGCCTATACGAGGTTTCTTGGGGCTGGAAGAACTTAGATATGACAAATTTTGAAAAATTTGAAAAAAAAATTCAAGTTTTATCCAACAATTGCTAAAAATCGTGATGTTCAAATGTTGAAAAACATTCTATTATCACTAGAAACTATGCAGCAACGTATTATCAAACCCTTCAGGAGGCTGTCTGAACCCTGAGGCTGAAAAATCTTAAATAATGAAAATATATGTCAAAAAATTAAAAATATAGCAATTTTTGTCAAAAAAATGCTTAAAATTCGTGATTTTTAAATCTTGAAAATGATTCCATTACTTCTAGAAACTACATAGTAACCTATTATTAAACCCTCGAGGAAGTTCCTTGGCTCTTGAGGCTGGATAAACCTAAAAAACGACAAAAATTTTCAAAAACATTGAAAAAATTTGCAAAATTTATCAAAAAAAAGCAAAAAATTCGCAGTGTTGAAATGTTGAAACTATTCTATTACCACTAGAAACTATTCAATAACCTATTATCAAATCCTAGAGTGGATTCCTTGACACCTGGGGCTGCTAGGGCTGAAAAAACTTAAAAAACTGACAAAAATTTTCAAAAATCTTGAAAAAAATTGTGAAAATTAGTATAAATTTGCGTTTTTAGCTAGCGGTTGTTCGTCAGTAGCTAGCCACGGGTGGGGGGGGGAGGGTGCATGGGGGTGCCGATGGGGGTGGCGACAGTCGGGTGGGGGGGTGGGGGGCAACAGGGCGGTGGGGGGGCAATAGTCGGGGGGTCAGCAGTGGGGGGTGGGGGGTCTTCAACCTCTAAGAACCGCTGTTCACACCATAAGTATAAGACTCCAAAACTGTTTGAGCTGAAACAGAGCTAAAAGGCTCTAAGAGCACTTAATGCCCGCTGGGCGCTACCTGTTTATCCCGTTTTTGAGGACGAAAAGTCAAAAGCGTCAGACGAAAAATTGGTCAAGCGAAAAATCGCATAAAAAAAAGACCGACAGGACTAATATAATTGCTACAAACTTCGTTTGAGAGCAATTAATGACCTCACTTTTGAGGTGACTTTCGGTCGCCAATTGAGTTCCGCTGCTAAAAATTGTGAACGAAAGCAAAATAATTATCGATGGAATAAATTGTTAACGCCCGTTGAATACTACCCCAAATTTGGAATAGTGGCAAAGCCCTCTTTCTTCATTAGGCAACAAATTTATGCCACTCTTGCTATACATAAAAATGACCACAAAAAGAGTTGCTTAAACTTGTAGTCAAATTGCCAAAAAAACTGGCGTTAAGTTATGCCACTGTTGCAATCGCAATAAGAGTTGGTTAAAAGTATTACAACAGGGTTGCTATCGCCCTCTCGAAGTTACTCAACAACTCGGCTTCACCTGGTAATTTGGTAACTAGTCGCTGTCAATAACCTGTTGGTAATATTCGTTAGATCACGCAAACCCTTAGAAGACAGGAACAAAAGTCAAATAAGTCATACAAATAATTCGCCTGAAGACTAACGACTAGAATGATTGCTGCAACTCGTTCGAGAGCAATTATAAATAATTATTTGGTTTCATCTTCTCTGTATAACCTAGGGAACGTTCTAACAAGCTTTATTAACAGCTGTTGAAGCTGCGCTATCCTTTGTGAAAATGGAAGCAAAATTAACTCACAGTGACACAGAATCAGTGCAATAAATCGGTCGCCATCCATGCATATTATATTAGTCAATCAAAGCATATGTGGGTTGAGGGATTTTCCAGTTGAGTGATCAGTAATAGCCAGCTCCTCCGCCTTGGCCTCCTCCGTAGTATGCGACGTTGTCCTGTGGTATCATGCCTGCAGAACTGCCCCCACTCGAGTAGGCACCCATCGACGAGTATCCTTGATCAAGCTCCACTACTGCTATAAGATACAACACTATTAATGCTCAGCTATAATTGAACCATCAAGGATCACACGAAAATCAGATTAAACTAGAGCAGGGCAACCGATTCGGTGCGCACTTTCAAACTCGATAATTTTTATCCATATAGAAATTTTTAATTTGAACTGATTAGTTAGTCAAAGTCTGTTTTCTAGAATTTTGTACATTGGAATATCAACTGTTAAAAAAAGGGCCATAAAAGTACAAAAAACTGCCACCTGTTCTTTCCGATACTATGTTTAAAACAACGACAATAAGCGAGCGAGCGAATTTGAAAAAAGCGTTCTAAATTTGCAATAAATAATGCACCTTTGAAGAAACGATCTGACTTTATAACGCGCTCGAGATGAATTTTGTCGCCTATATAGGATGGCATAGTCTGGAATATTACAAACCCTCATCCTTTATAGCTTGCATCATGACATAGCGGTTATCTCTGGTTCTAATGGGACCACCTGTCCCACTGGACAGAGCGGCTGAAGAGGCCGCACTTCTTCTGTCAATGTATTCGTCAACAACGCCACCACCACCACCTATTAAAAAATATTGTTTAATAACGGCATTTGACGTGAACCACAACGGAATGCTGAGACAAGTTCGATACATTTCAGAAACAAAGAAAGCACATCTTTTATCAATCTTGAGACCCCTTGAGTCTTAAGAACCTCCCTTAATACCATTAATTTGTCTCCTCAACAGTTTCTGTGTATCATAATTAGAGACTAGTAAGGCTTTAAGAGAATTGCCTGGCAACTTGATGCTCTCCGGGCTCTCTCTCTCTCTCTCTCTCTCTCTCTCTCTCTTTATCCCGTTTTTAAAAACGCAAAGTCAAATGGTCAGAAGAAAAAAAAGACAGCAGGACGTCCTGAATTACAATTCAAAGAATTGAATTAAGTTAAGAGTTCACAAGTGACATTTTTACAGCAATAACAACTCAAAACAGGCAAAAACCCATGAGTCTAAATGCGCAAAAACAAACAAAAAAAGCTCGAAACAATTAGAGAATTTCGTTTTCCAAGATCTAGTAATTGAAACAGAATAACAATAACTCTTTAAAAAAATTGACCCAACGCATTATTAGAATGAGTACACAATGCAGCAACCTATTGATAATCAATGGCAGACAACTCAATTCACTTTTTCTCATTAGCAACCAACGAAAACCTGTCTTGAGACTAAAAAATGAGACACGAAAATTAAGACTAATTATCGCAAAAAGTAAGAACTTATACTCTTTGAACATTAACAGTATATAATTCACCGAAAGCTTTTCAATAACATAAATCATTAGCAACCAAACAAACCTCTCATTATTCAGAATAAGTGATAAGGCAGCAATAAGTACAACAAAAACATGCAAAACACCAATTCACTAATATTTTTTTTTTGAAAAAGAACAGCGTATAATTCATAGAAAGCGAGGCAATGACTTGAAATAATAAATTCAATTGCTTTAGGCATCCTTAGTGCCTGGCGTGATCTTTCATTAATGAAAACAAGAGAAAAAACAACAAAATGACAATAAACACTCCAACAAATTTGCAAAACTCAAAAATTCGGAACATTTCTGCAGAAAAATTAGACTCAAAGTAAAAGAAATTAATTGCTTTAAACTGAACAAAATCAATCAATTAAATTAATCTCTATTGGGAACCTATGAGATCTGTCCCTAATGCAATTAAATGATCAGCGAAAAAACAATTCACTAAAATTTTTTTGAGAACATATAAAGTTAAAGTCACGAAAACCACTAGCTATGGCCTCACGCAATTCATAAGGCTCAATGTATCTGATTAGCAACGAACAAGACATGCCACTAATCATGCTAAGTGATAGGACAAGATTATTTAAAAAAGTAGCAAAAACATTCAGTAATATTTTATGACTACAAATAATGTGAATTCATAAAAAGCTATAGCTGCCGATTGATGAAATCAAGCACTTGCAAATGGCCACAATTAGAACAAAAATGTATTATTTAAATAGCACTCAAGAGCTGGTACACTGAAAACGGAAGTCAAATTAATGCACGTGAAAAAATTTCACTGAAAAAACTAAAATTCGCTCGAACACAAATTTCTCACTTCACTTTAATGGTAGTTTGAAAAAATCACGCCACATCTAATCAATTTTTGTTCGCTTTACTACTTCAGCGTGATTAAAATCACCAATTTCACTTCTCAATGACGTGGGAAAGCCGACAAACAGTGTGAACAGATCATAAAAAACCACACAAAAACAATCCAAATAATTTGGATTGCAAAAAACACAGCAGACTACAAATAGGACAAGACCTGAAACAACATCCAAAAAGTTGAATAAAAAACTAAGAACTGTATCTGATCAGCAAGTCAATTGTTGAACAAGGCCAGTCAAAAAGACAAAGTCTCAAAAGTTTCGAGAAATTAAAATAATCAAACAAAAAATATCATTGCTACAACTCTTGAAGCTTTTACCCTGTAGGCCCAATTTCAACCATTTTTAAAATCAACCTATTAAACCAAACATAAGTACTAAAATTTCCACTGGCCACATAAGTTGAAAACATTTAACTTGCTACTTTAAATTACGCAGTAACCTAATTTTAAGCCGTAGAAACAATTCATTGGCTCACAGAAAAGGAAAAACTTAAAAAAGCCGAAGAATTTCAGAGAACCTGAGAAAAATCGCAAATCAGTACAATTTTTTCTAATTAAGTTTGCATTACCAAAACATATACCTCAAAAGAATTACTCAAAAACCCAGTTATGATGAGCATTTTGCACAAGACTACTAGGAGCTCAAATAATTGTCAATTGAAGTCCTGTTTAAAAATATCAAAAAAGAGACAACAAGAAAAACAGAACTTTGTGGTCAAAAATCTCAGAAGTAACCTTTTCACATCGAATTCTCAGCAGTTTCAGTATATTAAGCAACTTAAAGAATAACAAAGCCAGCCGTATGGCCTCTATTGCCTTAATACCGACCGAGCTTCACCTATTCACCCCGTTTTGAAATCTAAAAAATCGCAAGAATTAGCATCATTTCGCGTGTTTATGTTTGCGGTACCAATCATAAAGCTCACAAAATGGCGATAAAAAGTTATTACGTCTTTCAAAAGACCTTTCTCAAATTTGACAAAGCCAATTTAAGACTAAAAACTCCAAAAAGGACGAAACAACGTAAACAAATTTGAGTTCAAAAACAAACCTTTTAACCTCCAATCAACAGAATAGAGTAACCGACTAACGTCAGACGCATGTCCTCGAGCGACTAGTGGGAGCTCTAATCTGGGGGAGGGAGGGACTAAAAACACTACGGTGCTTCAAATGACGCCATTGAAGAACTATTACATGAGGCCTTTCCAGCAGCTTCAGCAATCTAGGCACATCAAAGACTACTGATGCCAGCCAAAAGCCACCACTGAAATTCAATGACCACAGGGCGTTACCTTTTTAGCTCTTTTCGAAAGACAAAGAGTCATAGAAAAATCTAAAACATTTTTAAAAAAACAAAGACAGAGCAGCAATGCAATCAAATACTTGGATAGTAAAAAAGTGAGCGCCTAAAAAACCGTTGAGATCCTGACGGCGGCTATTAATAGCTACTTGTAGAGGGGTTGGGGTGGAGTGCGGGTAAAACTAAGAACAGTGCTACAGAACTAGCATCAGGAGTTTACCCCGGGTGGCTAGTTGTGTCACTAGTATCTCCTAGCTGGCGGTATTCCTTATGATTAGTTGTTTAAAAGCAAATGTGGGGGGAAGATGATGGTAGCGCACTTCTGGCGCTGTCATCACGTTGATTATTTAGATTCTCGCACAGATTTTGTCATAAATTTTTCTCTCAAGGATAACATCATTTACAGGCTTGCCAACAACTCCATCTTTGAGGGGCATGATGTGGTGTAAGCCCCAAATGCATGCCCTGAGTTACTCTTTTGCAAAGGAATGAAAACTTTAACAGTGATAAATTATGTTATCAGTTTCTTTTGCTCTTTTTAGTGTCAAAAACTACTTAAATTTACCTTTGGTCTGGGGCTCAATGGAAAAATCTTCATTAAAAAAAATTCTCTGTTTCCCGAATGTAGTCAAAATGACTACAATTAGTCTAAGTATGTTTTTTTCACTACAATTGTTTTTTGAGCAAAAACAGAATAATTTCAAAATACAATTTTGGGTAAAAATTCTGGAAGTTTTTAATAAATTTTAAGAAACGTTGAAAGCACTTTTGTCTTTTTTGAAGAACAGGTCCAGGTATAGGTCACAGAAATTCCTTTTGGTCTTTACAAAAGATAAAAGATTGCTACAAGTTTTGGTTTCAAAGTTAGAGCTTTAGATAAACTGTCAAAAAAATTTTTTCATTTGGCACCCAAGCATACTTAATACAACTATGATGATTTTTGGCGACAGAAAAAGTTCCCTATGATGAAAAAAACGCATTATTTTGCGAGAAAGAAAAAAATTTTTAAAAATCACTTCACTTTACCCTTATAAAAAAGACGTCCAAATTTACACAAAAAAGATTTTGAAAAATAAATCAAAATATAGAAGCCCAAAAAATGCCCAAAACCCCATCAAGGAGTCAATAAATCAAAAAACTTTACTACGAGACTTTTGCTTCCCTTGGGATTAGGAGACTGCATGCCAAAATTAGGGAATTTTATTACGACGACTTTGAGGAGGTCGGTATATATAGGTACGTGTTTTAAGACCGGGCGGGGCCCCGACCCCATCCTAACGTTTTCACAATGCCAATGCGGCAGCCCCCAAGCTCTAAGAGAAGTGCTCTGCAACTTGATCTCCGCCCGTCAGTAAGTAATACACAAAATAGAACAAAGAACAGCGGCAGGACTCGTATAATTGCTTAAAAAAACTTCGTTTGAGAGCAATTAAAACTTAAATCAGAGACGTTGGATCAATGGCTCGTTCTCCCTTCAGCAAAGGCTCATACAAAGCAACACACAAAAAATCCAATTCCTGACAAAAATCTTTCAGTTAGTAGTTGTTACGTCTCTCTCCTATACGTAATCACAATACTCTTTTTGGTTCTTAAAACATGAACCGACTAACGTCAAACAAATTGCTCTCGAGCGACAGGCAGGGCAATTTGATTCAAGGGCTGTAGTCTAGATATACCTTGGTTTATGGATGCAAAAATATCCGACTAGGGTGGGATTCGAACCCGCGACTTTCCGAGATAAAAATCCAGGCCTTTGTGATTTTCTATGCTACAATGGGCTTGAGTTTAGCATCAAACTTTAGCTCGGAGTGAGGGCAATTGAGATACCCCAAAAATGAGGAAGTCAAGCGTGAAAAATTTACGTGACAGATCGAAGAATGTACTAGAACAAAAGCGGAAAAAATGGTCAAGCAAAAATGTTGCAAAAATTATTGTACAAATATTTTGCATTAAAATTTAACACTTAACAGTTTGCCCATGTTAATTGTAAACATGTTACACACGTTTACAATAATTGCTTCAAACCTCTTTCGAGAGCAATTAAAACATCCAGACCAATTGACGAATTGCGTAAAAGAAGCTACCATTGGCACATATCTGATTTGAACTAACCCGAATAAGAGCTACCTCACACTGCCCATTTTAATTGAATCTATCACAAAATTCACTTGGAATAAAAAATTTAGCCAGGAGCAAAAATCGCGTACCAGAGACGTATTGTCCAGAAGAGTGCACAGTTGGTGGCCCCATCATTCGGTCACTGTATGCACCCCCTGCACTCACTGGTGCTCCACCGGACATCATTGATCCACCACGTGTCATTCCTCCAGCTCCTCCTGATTCTGAAAGTGGAATAATTTTTGTTCATTGGCTGATCGTTTCGACTGATTAAGGATTATTAAGCGTTGCCACTAAACTTTGGCTTCCAAGACTAAAAAACAAAGGTAATTATACCTTGTAGATTGATTGAAAATAGCCGCCATTGATTACTACAACCCCGTTTAGGATTGAAGGAACAGAAAAAATGCAAAATTGATTGGTAAACAAAAACAATTTTAAAGTGCAAATTAATTTGGTTTCATTTCCGTTGTTATACATACTCCTTCTACTTGATGAGAGGATGCAGGGGCTAGTATCAATACAAGTAAGCAATAGAGATGTTAACCAAGACCTATTAGAAAAGTAGCCGGCATCTAAATTGAGCTTCATGAGTTTATCCCGTTTCTACTTTCGATTTCGTTTTTGCGACTCGGTTCAGATTTTGGTTGCCTTGCTGAGCAACTGCTGTCTAAAAGCACTTTAAATTGGGAAAACTACTTGAAATGTAATCCGATCAAAAAAAAGAAAGAACAGTAAAGTCGAAATAAAATTGCCGCATGTACACATAAACCATAAGCAAAAAAGAGAACTTTAGTTCAAACAGCGGCTTCTCACAAAAAATAGATTAAAAGAGATCACGCCGTAACACCACTCACTTTTCCGCTCTCTTTATTGTTCCGGCAAGAGCAAAATCATCATTTCAATTTGACTTCGAAAACTATGAAAATGTGTGAACAGATATTTAAAAAAAGACAGCGCCCAAATACAATTCAAATTCTTTGAATTGTGAAAAACATAGCAGGACAAGTTCTGAATTACAACCCAGGGAATTAAATTAACTTATGAACAGAAAATTATTTTATAGCAACAAACGAAGCGCCTGATCCTGAATGCGCAAAAATGAGCAAAATCTAAAAACAATAGCTTAATTTCATTTTCCATGATTTTCGGCTGTTCAAGCCAAAAAAAAGCGGCTGTTCGAGCCGAAAAAAGCGTGAACAGATCTTAAAAAAGCCAGCGCACCAATACAATTCAAATCCTTTGAATTGCTAAAAAAAAGGAGAGCGCCTAAATAATTGCCGTTTGAGAGCTATTAAACAAAATATGCCCAAGATTTTAGGCTAGTACGTTTTTAAATGCTTCCGAAAAGCTTCCTTTATATTTCCAAAAAAAAACTGCAAAAAAAGGTTGCGTGGTCATATCGTACCAGCCAGTCTAGCACTGTGAAGTTGCAGTTTCATCTCTTTGATTTTGAGCTGTTCCTCTCTGATCATAATCTCCTCCTCCAATCTCCTCAAATCAGCTGCAGTTTGTCCACTCGGTGTCACCGCTGGTCGACCAGCTAAGGAGGCTTGCAGGGCGGGAGCTATCATTCTGAAACAATTTCCATCTACTTAAAGTTTAAAAATTCAAAAAAAAAATTGAAATCCTTCAGAATGCACTATCACTAAATTAGGCGTTTGGTTTAATAAATACCCAGTATGCTCCAAAATTTAAACTGTGCTACTTTTACCGTTTAAACAATATAATTCTAGTAAAGAAAGAAACACTGCGAAGAAAGTATACTCTAACGAGTGAAGGCCGCTCAACTAAACCAAGCCGCACTTCAGATCCAGTTCACAGAAAACTCAAAGACCATTCTGGCAAAAAAAACATAGCCGACAGATTGCCGGAAAATAGCCGCGATAGACGCTTGCGGCCTTCCATTAATTGAAAAAACTTAAAAAACAAGATAGGCAGATTGACCAAAAGACCTTTAGCAGACCACTAGATTTTTTGGGTTAGATACGCACTGTCATTTTTATGATACGCATACTGTAGCTGACAATGTATTCAAACAGTCTACCGTTTTAAAGTTTCAATTCGTTATCGGATATAAATCAACGTAATTTCTTTCAAGCAAGCATCAATAAGATGACGTAGAAGCTATAATACGTACATAGCAACAAGTGAGCGTTTAGACGGCAAGGTTTTTGATGCTCTTTTACTGGTTTTTGTCTGATGTTATTGACGTCAGAATCGGTTCATAATCGATCAACAATCGTCTAAAGAACCTAAAAATATTAAGCCGAAAACCGCCTTATTCGATACATATTATGGTATTATTTACTTAAAATTAGGTTATACGAACTTTTCCGAAACCTTTTGTGTATATTAGACGCAATTCTATACGTAATTTAAATACTCGATTTTGATTGGCTAAGAAAAATGGTATATTTCTCGCTTATATTTATTTAGTTACTAACATCCTCCGGCCCAGAAGAAGATGCTGGGAGAATGGGTACTAATTTTACAAGCGGGCGAACGAGCGATCCGGTAGACGTGCGCAGGACGGCGGAGCGCGCGACGCTGTCGGAACCGTAACGGAGTTCAGTGATCCGAGCAGTGGGGTAGTAACCCCTTGGGTTGGTCTCTTCAACTACCCATACCAAATCACCGGTCTTTAGGTCAAGCTCGGCAGGCGTCTGCCACTTGGAACGTCGGTTCAGCGCTGGTACGTACTCTCTGATCCAACGAGACCATATAGCGTTAGCGTAAGACTGCGCGCGGGCGTAACGCTTACGATGATCAAACTCATCTACACCAATGATGGAAGGAAGACTACGTGCTTGGTTACCGAGGAGAAAGTAATTAGGTGTTAATGCGCCTAGGTCGGACGGGTCGGCACTTACGGGCGTTAGCGGACGTGAATTAAGTGCATGTTCGACCAGACAAAAAGTGGTACTTAAAATCTCATCTGTGAGGCGACGCGTTCCAAGGATTGTGTAAAGTACGCGCTTGAAACTACATACTAGCCTCTCCCAGATGCCACTTTGGTGTGGCGCACTGGGCGGATTGAACCTCCACTTAATGCCTTTGTGGGCAAGTTCGAAGGCGATGTTGATGGTATTCCACTTCTCGATATTCTCGCGTAGTTCTTTTCTGCGCCAACAAAGTTAGTGCCATTGTCTGACCAAATGATGGCAGGTGTACCTCGACGGGAGACAAAACGCTCCACTCCCATTACACACGAACTGGCGTCCATGGAAGGCACAATTTCGACATGAACGGCACGAGTAGTTAAGCATGTGAAGAGGAAACCCCACCTCTTCTCGGTAGTCCTACGTACAGTAACATAAAACGGGCCGAAGTAGTCGACCCCGGTGTTCGTGAAGGGAGGAGACTGGTATGCGAGTCTTTCTACTGGAAGGTCAGCCATAATGGGTTGAATAGTGGCAGCGCGGAACATTCTGCACGTGACGCAGTTGGATTTAATTCAACGCAGTGAGGATCGTAACTTAAGGATGGTATAACGTTCTTGCATTTTAGCCCTCAGGTAGTCAATACCTTGATGATGATGTTTAACGTGGGTGTGCCTGAGGAACAGCTTTAAAAATGCATGGCGTGCGTCAAGAACGATAGGATGTTTTACATCAAAGTCAACTTCGACCAACTGTTTGCGGCCGGCCGATCGGATTAGATTATTTGGCCCAATAAAGGGAGATAACGGAGCAATGCGGCTACTCCGTTTAACGGGTTTGTTTTCGAGGAGAATTTTTCTCTCTGCATTGAATGACTCCCCTTGCACAAGATACTGGAGATGACGCTCGGTTTCGTCAAGCTCCGTGGGGTCAATGATGCTACCATCGGCATTACGGTAACATTCGTGAGAAGGTAACAAGCGGAGTGCGTACGCTGTTATCCGTAGCAACTTCTGATAAGAACTGTACTTATCGAAGGGAATTAGTTACGGGGGCGGTTCCTTAGTTGACTTGGTTACGGATGCGGCCAATGATGTATTGGTTTCCTCAGTTTCCTTAGTTACTATACCAAGTTTGATGTTTTTAACTACTTCGATGCTTGGTTCGAACGGGAATTCATTGGTTCTTAAGAAATCTGGACCCCTCACACAGCTACTTGATTGCAAAACCTCAGCGGACATACCACGAGTACCGGCATCTGCTGGATTATCGCTTGAGGCAACGTGGTTCCATTCGTCAACGATAGTGTGTTCTAAAATCTTGCATACGCGGTTTGCAACAAATATTGGCTGCTTGTTTGGAGTTGAGCCACTGCAAGACAGTAGTGCTGTCAGTCCACATATAAACTTTGTTGACATGCACAGTAAGGGCTCGACAGATATCTTGTTTCAACCGAGCGGCCAGTAAAGCAGCTTGCAGCTCTAGCTTTGGAATTGTCATCACTTTCATAGGTGCTACGCGAGCTTTACCCAGGACAAATGCAAGCTGTTTTTGGCCCACTAGACGTGTTTACTTGAGCTCGGAGAAATGCAACAGCGCTGAAGACCTCTTGGGAACTATCGCCAAACATGTGTAGTTCCAGGTGTTTAAAGTTTCCCGAAAAGTAGCTCCTCGGTATAGTGATTTCTGCAAGCTTGGGTAGTTCTACACTCCATTCGAGGAACCTTTCAACAGTGTCTTTTGGTAATTCTTCATCCCAGTGCTGCCCGCTGACACGCCAGATGTTTAGTAACAATCGGGCACCAACAGTAAATGGTGCCACTAGGCCGATGGGATCAAACACCTTAGACACTAGGCTCAATACCAAGCGTTGTGTTAAAGACTTAGTTACTGTACTGGAGGTACCCCGACTCACAACTAGAGTATCATTGTTGTGATCCCATTTCAACCCAAGCACGTGCGAAGAATCCTCCTTAGATGAGGCAATTAATTTTGGTTGGGTAGACTGAGTTGACCCATCAATTCGATCAGCCAGATTTGGCACGTTGCTTACAAACTTAGTAAGCTTGAACCCACCTAGATGGAGAAGATGTACCAGCTCCTTCGATCTTTTGAGAGCCCTCTCAGGTGACTCCACCGAATCCAAGTAATCGTCCATGTAAAAGTTTTCTAGGACGGCTTTGGTTGCTTCCGGGTACTGATTAACATTGTCTCGGGCCGTGCGTTGCAGTGCATAGTTAGCGCATGTGGGCGAGTCTTTAGCCCCGAAAATATGGCGCGTGTATTGATACACTACAACATTTGTTGTGGGGTCCTCCCGCCACAAAAAACGCAGTGATGGCTGGTCCCAATCAGGGACACCCACTTGGAGGAACATACCCTCGATATCTGCGGACACGGCAAATTGATGTTGACGGAACCTAAGTAGTACATGGATTAGGTTTTGGAGCAGGTCGGGGCCAGTGAGCAAAGATTTATTCAAAGAAGTACCGTGAAATTTTGCTGCACCGTTTAATACCCTACGCACTTTCCCCGGTTTGTTCGGGTTGATTACGGGATGATGTGGTAGGTACCACTCTTTATCCGACCGCTGCTCGACCTTGTGAGCATCAGGGACTGTAATCAACTAACCTTTTTCCAAGTCTTCACGGATGGTATTAGCATAATTTTCTTTCAATGATGTATCCCTCGAGAGCCGCTTTTCGAGAGACTTGAGCTGTACCAGTGATGAAAAGTAGTTATTCGGGAGCTGGACGTTGTCATCAGCCCATAACATACCGACATCGTATCTTTGGCCGTTATGGAAAGTTGTTGTTTCAAGTATTTCCTGCGCGCGAGCATCCGCTGCGGATCGTGGGTCAACTTGCTTGAACGCGCCGTACGATTCCATATCATACCAAGATTTAACCTGACAAGCTAATTCAAAATCCTGTTCAATATTGGCTTTGAAACACGTCGAGACTAAAATTGAACTTGACGGGAGTGGGCCACTTAAAACCCAACCTATGGGCAAGCGGACAGCGAACGGTGAGCACTTTTCGTCGGCTGAAAAATACTCTAACGGGCGGATGGCATGGTAGACATCCTGTCCAAGTATCATCTCAATTTCTCCATAGCTATATCTTACTGGATCTAGAACTGCCAAATGTGGGTAAGTTTCTTGCATGGACTTGACGTCAATGATGTCAGAACCTACGTTTAATGTTTCCCTCACGTAGGGACGCACAGTGAATGCTTCGAAGTCTTGGTCTTTATGAGGTGTCAGAGTCAATTGAACCACCTTTGTGTCGATGAGTTCTTCTGTGTTTATACCCTTGACGGTAAGTTTTAATGCGGTACCCTGCAAACCGAGTCTAGCTGCGAGACTATCGGACACCCAAGAGTTACTGCAAGCGGTATCGCATAAAACCAACGCCGTAGTACCAGTACCAGAAGAATTAGTAACTTTCAGTTCCGTGACCTGAAGGAGGCCTTTGACATCCGTCACGCGAGACAAAGTGGTTGTTTTGCTTGGTTGCTGTTGACCAGTAGATGGCCTACTTGTACCTGCGTTCGACTTCAAAGAATCGATGTTGTTTGTTGAGGGTTTAGCTGGAAAAACCCTTTCAGCTCCATGAACTAAGGTGTTATGGGAGCTGTTGCAACCATCTTTCCTACATTTACGGGGACTTGGGCATTGCCTAAACATGTGTTTATCACGCAAACAAGAGAAACAGAGCTTTGCCTCAGCCACGACCTTGGCTCTCTGCGTGGGGGTCTTTTCCTTAAAGACACGGCATTTCCACAACCGGTGGCTGCCTTTGCATACAATGCAACTAGAGATTGATGTTGACGGAGATCTCTGTTGCGGCTTAGGGTTACTCTTCTGTTGCGTATTTGCAGGAAATGCCTTTGAAGCAACTTTTGATCTTGTTACTGAGTTGCTGGTATCCTCAGTCCTTGCTTTAGTTGCGGTATTCTTCATTAAATCGTGCGCTTCGGCCTTCTCTTTTAACCAATCGTTGAAATCAAGAAGAGTAGGTTTCACCCAATGCTTTTTGACCGTGAAGAGTGACCATGACTCCTTCATATTGGGTGGTAGCTTCTGTACGGCAGTGTTGAGAAGCGCAGCACTCTTTAAATCCGAATCGTATGACAGCGATTTAAATACCCCGACAAGACTTGAAATACACCCCGAGTAGTTAATGATGTTATCGCTATTGTGCATCTTCAGTGGTGGAAAGCTGTTGAGTTTGTCCAAGTGTGCACATACAACCACCTGTGGTTGGCCAAATTTACGTTCTAAGGTCCTCAGTGCGTCTTTGTACATTGCGCCGCAGTAGGCGAACTCAGCTATAGCTGTTTTAGCTTTACCTCTTACGAGGGTCTTAAGGTATGTCAATTTTACATCATCAGTTAAGGACTGAGAGTCAATTGCGCTTTTAAATTGACCATACCATTCGTGCCACTGTAGGGGATTCCCATTGTATTGGGACAACTTCCATTCGGGTAGTGGGTCATTCCTCTTGCTAGTTAAGGCGTCAGTGAATGCCTTAATCAAGCTTGCATTTTCAGATGCTGGCGCTGGAGGCGTGGGATGCGGTGGGCCACCCCAACACAATGGTATCGGGGCAGTATGCCCATATGTGGGCTGCATAACCGGCGTGACAAAAGGTGGCGCTATGTTAGTAGTTGTACTAAAGGGGTTAACAGGGATGCTACAAGTTGCTGCGTAGTTGCTATTTGGATTATGTTGTGCACTCATTTGCAAGATGGGATGGCTGATAGTGGGGTTAGCTGTGCTTGGGGGTAGGTACGGTTGAACATTTTTATAGACGGTAGCATTATTTGACGCCTGGTTTACGTTTGGGGGTTTATTCTGAGGAAAACTCCACAAGTTTAGATCAAGGTTACATTTCTGGGGAGGTCTTTGTGCTGTAGGACACGGTACCAGGCGGGTTTGAGGTGAATGGACAATGTTTTGTTGTGGAATGTTGGGGACGTGTAAGTATGCTGTTGCGCTCGCTGGAATGGGCGACGGAACCATGGGAGGCTGAGGATTATATAATTGTTGAGGCGGGAATACAGGAGGCGGGTTCACGAGTGGGTTTAGAAGTGGAGGTACATTTTGCGAGGAATGGGCAATAGGGACTTGTGTTTGGTGTGGAATATTACTTTGAGGTGGATTCTGTTGTTGCGGAACATGAGGCATCGACATATGTAATTGACACGGCACACTGGAGCTTTTTGGACCCAAGAATTGATTTACTTGTGGGTTGGTTGAAAGATCAGGTACAAAAATGGAGTTCGTTGGTGCCATAACGGGTGTTGGTGGCCGGGGAGGTTGCATAGGTGGTTGAGGTGGTGGAAGTGCAACATTTTGTACGTCGACTGATACTTGGTTCACCTTACCACTGCCTGAGGGACTATGTGCCTGCTCGACTCTTTGATCAGTGAGTGGTTGCTGCAGTTGAGCCTGGAGGTATTCCCGATACAACGCTTCTTGCTGAGCAACAGAAATTGCAACTCCTGGCCGTGTGTACTGAGAAAGCATTTCAAGGTAATTCAAGTTACCGGCAACATTATTTGTGTTTTCTGGAGGATTAGTGGCAGTATCTTGAAAAGGAGGGTCAGCGGTTGCTGAACCAGGACGAGAAAAAATTAACTCACTTGCAGCAGTCAATGAATTACCAGCTGGAAAAGAATTTACCCAATCCTGAACAAGTCTCTGACTTCTATCTGATCCCCTATCTTTAAGCAAATTGAGTTCACTTGAGCGGTGACTAAACAATGAATGGTTATCCATTAATTCAGCTTCATCTAATTTAGCTGCGGCAACACGCTGGCGGTGGTCTTCCTCTAAATCTTGAAGTTCCATCTGCTCCACTTGTATTTCAAGCTCCTTTTTTCTCATGGCAATTTTGTGTTTTTGTTAAGCGAGGCGCATGGCAGTTTGTTCTTGTTTCTCGGCCTCTTCGCGTTTTAGTTTTGCCATGAGAATGTCATGCTTACGCTGGCTAGACATTGATGATGCTGTTCGACGTGAGCTTCTCTTAGACTGCACTTGAGTGTTAACGCCCTCATATACGGTGTCTTGGTGAGCAACTGAGTCAATATAGCTTCTAGCCGCAAGCAAGAATTTATCATTGTTCTTAGTTACATCATCCAACCATTGCTCAAGGACAGGGTAAATTGACTCTGGGTTCTCTGCTTTGTTGGCCAAGTCAAATAGTTCTTCATTCTTCTCCACCAGTTTACTGAAGACATGCTTCAACTTAGAAACCAAGCGTTCAACTTTAACCCTCCTGTCTTGACGATCTATGGCATCTGTGATGTCCTTATGGATGTTATATAACTCGGATTCTAAATTAGATCTTGCATTAAAGAGCTTTTTCAATTTATCCTGCTGTTCGGCCATGATATTGAAATGGCAAGTTTATCAATGTAGAGTAACCTTCAACCAAACACGTGGAATGCGGGTTATACCGAACCCAAATGACGACGACTTGATAATCAAGACGTCGAAGAGCAGAAAAGAAGTTACCGAGTAATGAATTACTCGGCGAAAGTGAGTAACAAAGTGGAGAGGGCGTCTAACGTGCTTGAAAGCAACGTGAGACAAAACAGGAATACAGGCAACCGGGGAAAGAGGACTGGGTGGAAGAAGCACGTCGAAACGGGAAACGAAGCGGACGGGGCGGAAAGGACGGGCAAACGGCTTGCAACGCAACAGGGAACGGAACGGAACTGGAGAAAACGCGGGTAGTAAACGGGTAACGCAATGGACGGGACGGAAACGCTGAAAGAGCGACGCACGAAGAAACGGGAAACGAGACGGACAGAACGGAGGCGTTGAGCGAGTAGCGCGCAACGAAACGGAAATACGGAAAGGAACGGGCGGGAGACGATTAAGCAACGAGCGGGGAGGTCTGGAAGTACTATGCTAGCAGACTACAGCAACAAACTCAAGCAAACAAACTAGCCGTAACTCCAGAATAAACTTAAGTCACACCCTAGGAAGGAGGAGAGATGCTACTGCAAGAGGCAAACTAGCACAAGTCATTATGGGGCTTAATATATACAAATAACGAACTAATTTACCGCAAAGCAGTAGAATACTAAATGGATGAAAAGAGCAACGAATTTACTAGCCGTAACTCCAGAATAAAATTAAGTCACACCCTAGCATTAATCAAACCTAAATAACCAATCAGCATACCAATAATATTAAACAAACTACAGCAAAAGTTAATTAATATGCAGCGCTTTTGTAGTCTATGAAAGCTGGAAAAGTGAAGAAACAATCTAGCCGTAACTCCAGAATAAACTTAAGTCACACCCTAGAAGGCAACAAACCAAACCAACTAACAATCATACAGTTACACGCAAACATACAGCAGCAAAACTAATATACTACAACAGGGGGGCTAGTAAATTAGTAAAGTTGAAAAAGTCCAGGACAATCCAGCCGTAACTCGAGAATAAACTTAAGTCACACCCTAGAAAGCTATAAGACCTAAACAACAAACCAGCATACTAGCATACTCAACATACTACAGCAAAAGCAACAACATACTTCATCACATATGACATACTACATCGAAAATCGGAAAAGTAGCGAAGAAAACGAAAAGCGAAGTTTTGGGAGAGCGACGTTATTGGAAAAAAAAACGGAACACGGAGAATTGGAAAGTTAAAGAACGAAAAGAACGCGGACGAAAAACGGTATATAAACGATTGACGAGAAAAATTATGGGAATTCAATAATTTTTTGTAGGCCGGAGGTTGTGAAAATTTTCACAACTTTTTCTGTGTAATAAGTTTCACTCAATTAACGAACCTTCTTGTTGGAAAAATTAATTTTTGACAACTTTGTCAAAAAGATTTTTATGCTTTTGTTCAATTTTTTCAAATTTTGGTCAATTTTTTAGCAAATTCTTATTTACGGAACGGTAATATAGTAAACGACGGTTTTATGCATGAAGGTACGGTTTATCAAAATTCGAAAATAATTTTCTAATTTTTTTGAATTGCCTCAAAATTGACCACAAATTTTCAAAACTGGAAATTTTAGCTGAAAAGTTTCGCTATTATCAATACGGAAATCTCAAATCAAGAATTCCGCGATTTTCGACACGGAAATCTTGAAAAATTTCGCGATTCTCAAAATGGAAATCTCAATTTAAGAATTCCGCGTAGTTCGACACGGAAATCTTAAGAATTCCGCGTTGTTCGACACGGAAATCTTAAGAATTCCGCGATTTTCGACATGGAATTCTCAAATTAAGAATTACGCAATTTTCGACACGGAATTCTCAAGGATTCTCAGATTTCTCTATATCAGATGTTATTTTTTTTGATATAGGAACCATTTATAACAATTTTTTTTTCGAATTTTCGGTAAATCTACCGAAAATTTTCAAAATCGATGTTTTTTCGTCTTAAAAGTTAGGTTTGCGGGGGCCCCTTACCTATTTTTACTCTATGAATAGTTATATCTTACTACCCTATGCGATATTCAAAGAAAATAATTAACGGGTTGGGTTGCTTGCCGTCTAAGTTCAAAACATCAATTTACTTCAAAAAGATTTAAAAAAATTGGTTTTGTCTTACAGTTTTCCATCCAGCGATGACTGACCACTCAAGTTTTTGCATTGTCGTTCACTATCGACTCTGGTAATGCATCTTGTTGCGAAAGCTTTCGTCAGAGACAGTTTTTGGAGTTTATTCCTTTTTTTGTTGACCCGTTCTAATGAAGATGACCCAGTCAAACGTCTTGAAGGCTTCCTCTAAATTTGTCCACATACCAGGGTTACTGCCTCCGGCGATCGGTAATCGGTCCCAGCTCTGTTTTCTCAAATTCGTGTTCGTACAGGGCAGTATAGATCTTGTCCAAACAGTTGCTCAAATCTGGCTGCAAACTTTGGATAGAATCCCTTGCTTTGCAGATACAAAATAATTGGATGTAGACCATTATAACACGGCCCAGGCAAACAGAAAAAAGGGAGTTGAAATCGAATTAATCCCCTATTGAATTCAATATGACTGAAGTATTAAATTCCATTCCGGTTTAAGTAGTTTTTCTAAAGGTGGCTCAGTAAGGAGCGGCACCAAAAAATGTAGCTGACAATGTATTCAAACAGTCTACCGTTTTGAAGTTTCAATTCGTTATCGTATATAAATCAACGTATTTTCTTTCAAGCAAGCATCAATAAGACGACGTAGAAGCTATAATACGTACATAGCAACAAGTGAGCGTTTAGACGGCAAGGTTTTTGATGCTCTTTTACTGGTTTTTGTCTGATGTTATTGACGTCAGAATCGGTTCATAATCGATCAACAATCGTCTAAAGAACCTAAAAATATTAAGCCGAAAACCGCCTTATTCGATACATATTATGGTATTACTTACTTAAAATTAGGTTATACGAACTTTTCCGGAACCTTTTGTGTATATTAGACGCAATTCTATACGTAATTTAAATATTCGATTCTGATTGGCTAAGAAAAATGACGCATTTTGGTATATTTCTCCCTTAGATTTATTTAGTTACTAACACATACGGTCTATAAGTAAAAAGCCCTAAAAGAGCGTTTTTAAATTGACTTTCGAAATCAAAAACTAATACTCAAGATTTAGGGCATATAAGTTTGGCACTACTTAGATGCACACTATTGATCTTTAACTAGTAAATGTTCATAAAAATTAAAGTTCCATAAGTGAGTTCAGAAAACATTATTTGAGTGAGGTAAGTCACCCAATTGACCTAAAAGCAGAAATGACGTCACGAACAAAAATTTCAACTGCAAAGCAGTAGAAGTAATTGAAGTCATTGAAAGTCAAATACGAAACAAAAATCTGTTAGAGGAAGTAAAAAAAAAATAGGAGCGCAATAATAGCCGCCAGGAATTGCAGACGCGGCTATTAATTATGGGGAGTGCAAAATTAAAACTGTCCTATTGTTTTTACACTGTGAATTAAAACTCAGCAGTTTCCGTAAGACGTACTTAGAAAGTAATAAGGAGGCTCGGTAATGTGCGTTTGCAAATAAAGTTCCGACCCCGCTCATCTACATTTTTCACATAATTGTCTACCAAATGAGGTAGAGATAAAAAAAATAACATATCAACAGATCGTTCAACAAACTACCAAAAGAATAAACAATCTAAAATGAGCAAAAGGGCAAATTTTAAAACATTGCCTTTTTAAAAAGAATTAATTTCAAACTGATTCGAAACATTATGCATCAAACGAATTCATTGAGAGATTCTTTTATAACTCCATAGAGAGCGCTTGAGACCTGTCATTATCCAAGATGTCATACGACTACAAAATGAACGACAAATACAGGCAGAAAGGAAAATTTTGCACGAAAACGATGTCCCAGCCAATTAAACATTAAGCTGTTCAATAAAAAACATTGAAAATCTCTGATTACACTTTTTCCAAATGACAGGAAGACCATTTATTATTGTTGTAATACTGTGAAAAGAAAAACAAAAACCTACAAAAAGGGCCGAATATGCAAAAAGAAAGAATATTTAATGAAAACTGGTTGTACCCAGAACAAAGACCATTTGAAGAAAAAAAACCGTTATAAAGAGCAAATTTTAGCGCAGATGATAAGGGATCTGACTTGTCTATAGAGATGCCAAGCTACAAGTTCACAGAAATGAGATTGGCAAATCTCAAAAATCCAGTCTTTTTTAAAAACAAATATTTTCAGAACTCACAAGCTATCGACCAAAAGATTAGACAGTTTATCTTCCAACGTCATGAAAAACTAATTACCACGCTTATTAGTGAGACAAAGTCACAAGACTATAAAACACTAAATACAAGCTGAACTAGAAAATTTCACAAGCAACTTCATGAAGCCACACTGTTGAAGCAATTAAATTTATAAAATATTAACTGGGAGAACATAAAATCTTCATTTGCGTCTCGATTGATCATTATAAAGTCTCTTTGTAAAAGGATCATTACAAAATGACAGCAAAAACAACCACAAAATTGAGAAGTACCTAAATTTAACAAAATTCTTTTGAAACATTGTCAAAAACCTGAAGACATCAGTCAAAACGTTTAAACAACAGAAAATTTATTGTTTGGTTCAGCAAAACACCAAAGAGACCTCAATAATGAGGCTAAACTACGAAAATGATACAACATTATAAATTACAAAAAAAACCGCAAACCAGAACAAAGCGATCAGTTGAAATATTTTTTTTAGAAATTTACTTAAGTCAATAAAACCATTAGCTATATACCAACATCACTTATTAACTTCAATTATGTATCTATAGTTGGCCAATGAGACCTTTACCCAATAATCATTACCCAAAATTTGGCATACGACAACAAAAATTAACAAAAAATAGAGGGCAAAAACAAGAAAACTCTACCAAAATCTGAAAGAGAACGCAGTCGCAGCACTTAAAACCATATCTTATGAAAACCATTAAATAAGTTCATTTACAAATCTTCATTACCCAAAATTTGGCATACGACAACAAAAATTAACAAAAAATAGAGGGCAAAAACAAGAAAACTCTACCAAAATCTGAAAGAGAACGCAGTCGCAGCACTTAAAACCATATCTTATGAAAACCATTAAATAAGTTCATTTACAAATCTTCATTACCCAAAATTTGGCATACGACAACAAAAATTAACAAAAAATAGAGGGCAAAAATAAGAAAACTCTACCAAAATCTGAAAGAGAACGCAGTCGCAGCACTTAAAACCATATCTTATGAAAACCATTAAATAAGTTCATTTACAAATCTTTTGAAGCTTTTTTCAGTTCGATTGTTAAGTAATGCGACAATTTACCAAAGAAACAAAAACAACTGCAAAAATGGGCAATTATGCAAAAAAAAATGTTTGAAGACTCGTAGTACCAAAAGCGCGAAAACGTTCTGTTGAAAAAATGCGCCACAGAATCAGTTTGTCTACACGAAAGAAAGTTTGACCTGTATTTTCTAAGAAGAAGCAAAAAGAAAACTCTGCCAAAATCTGCAAGAGAACACAGTCGCAGCACTTAAAACCATATCTTATGGAAACCATTGAATAAGTTCATGTACAAATCTTTTCAACCTTTTTCAGTTAGATTATTAAGTAATGCGACAATTTACCAAAGAAACATAAACTGCAAAAATGGACAATTATGCACGAAAATAAAAAAAATTGTTTAAAGACTCGTAGTACCAAAAGCAAGAAAACGTTCTGTTGAAAAAATGCGCCACAGAATTAGTTTATTGTCTACACGAAAGAAAGTTTGACCTGTATTTTCTATGAAAAAGCAAAAAGATCACAGAAATAAAAAAAGATAAGTTCAAAAAATCCCTAAAATTTCCTTAAAACAAATACATTGAATGAGGAAGGAGACGTAGGTAACAACAGAATTCATGATACAGATTCACCTACACCTCTTGAGGAAGCGATTTGGATATTTGAATGGACAGAATTAGTAATCGGACTGCAAAAAGAACAGTTGAAGGCAAAACACAAGAATTCAGTAAAAGTTTACAAAAAATCTTCTTCAAAGCCATAAAAACCATTTTGATCTCTGAAAACAAACTACATCTAGATTCGGCCATTTTTTTTACGTAAATGGGAGCTGTCAATAATGGAGCCGTGAATAAAAAATTTTGTTAGTAATTAACATTAAAAAACAATAGCAAAATATTTTAAGGCATCACCGAAAAAAATTTAAAAACTTCTGATTGTAAGAACCCATGATAATGACAAACATATCCCTGATTTTTCCGCGCGTTCAACAAACCGCCCAAGTGTTCAAAATAATTGCGAATTAGACCAATTGTTGAGTGAAATACTTCAAATATTAAAAAACAATGATGCATTTTGTATAATTATCGTATAATAGTGTATGCATTTTGTATAATTTGTAAAAAACGTCAAAACTCCTGAAGAGTATTATAGGGCTCCGCTTTTTCTAGGTCTCTACTTTCGGCAAACTTTAACAAAGTGGGCGAAAAAAGCAGATTTTGTGTAATTTTTTATAACCAAGAAACCAAAAAACTTCAATCAAGCAATTCAGCAACTCTCTTCTATCTCTAAGGGTAACAATAACATTCTACCGTTAAAAATTTTGAGTTATTTTAAATTATATTAGCGAAATTTTGCCAAATTGTAGCAAAATTACGCAAAATGTGAATAAAAACTGTCGAATATTCACACAAATTTAAACCTCGATAACTCCCTGAGAAAAACGAAATTCGAAATCTTTTTAATTCCATATTCTAGTATGTACGTACTTTTTAATGATACCACTCTCACAACTCTCCACGATGAATATATTGATCGGCCAAAATTATCTCAACAAAAAAAACCAGTTGACTATATAGTTCCTCCCTCCCCACTAAAGTGGGGGTTGGAACAATAAAGCTCTAAGAAAACCACACAGTAACTTAATGTCCCAGACTTAACTATTTTATTCCGCTTCTGAGGATTGAAAGTCAAATTGGTCAAAGAAAACAATCAAGCGAAAAAAAAATCGCATTTAAAGAAGACCAACAGAGCCTAAATAATTTCTAAAAATTTGTAGAGCTACGAACTTTTCAATCCCTGCAAAAACACAAGACAAAGTTCGTACAGAAGTAAAAATACAATTCCTGGCTCTTCGTATTCTTTCCCATGCTGACCAGCAAATTATGTCAGCTCTCACTTCATTGTGGATGAGGGTGCAATGAATACCGAGAAGTCAAAACAACAAGTTAGGCGTACAATAATTCAGGCAAGAGAAAATGTCATATTGTCCATTAAAACTGGTATGACCAAAATTTGCATCGAGTGTCCAACTGGACTAAACTTATTGCCACCGAATTCATTTCAAAGCAATTAAAAAGTGATTCTGAGACTTATTGTGCATTTGCAGCAAGTTATAGATCAAAATGTGTATTTCAAGTTTCACTTCTCACAGCCATTTATTTCGCTCTATTTCCTGTTTCAAAGTGATGAAAATGACCCCTCCCCAATGTAAATAGAACTTCCTATAGCCAATTATCGCCGAATCTAGCATTGTTTTCGATAGAACAGAGGCGCAACATGATTTACATTCTATGGGTTTGAAAGCTAAGTTACGCGATATAATAATGCTTCTATATCAATATCGCAATTTAATGTCCATTTTTAAACATAGCCGGCAGATTGCCGGAAAATAGCCGTGACGAATTGAAAAACATAGCAGGAAAAGTCCTGACGTACAATTCAAAACACAACCGACTAACGTCGGGCGAATTGCTCTCAAACAACCGGCGAGCAGTTGGCTTCGTCAGTACCTAGCCAATGTTTAGTGAGGATAGATTTCGCTTGATTGAAGGGGCCTGAGATTAGGGTAATAGACGATGACCTCACGCCATATAACAGCCGCTGAAGTGCGGCATCAACAAAAGAATTAAGGAGAGAGAGAGAGAGAGAGAGAGAGAGATTAAACGTGAGCGAGAAGGAAAGAAACGCCAGCCAACACAGAGAGAGCGAGAGAGAGCTTGGAATTTTTTCCATGATGAGATTAGACTCTACAACTTCAAGTCTTCGAAACTTGTTAGTAACTAAATCATATAGAAAAAAACTGAAAGATCAAAATTCCAAAGAAAAGTAAAGTTTCCACATTTCGCATTAAAGAAAACGTTCACAAACATTTTTTTGTCTCTGGATTTTGGTCATGTAATAAATCTGCAAGACTTGAAAAGCTTCGTTGGCCAGTAAAGATCGTTAAACTCAGAAAAGGACAAAAATATTAAAATTTTTAAAACAATTGCAAATTTTAACAAAATCTTGCAAAAACTCGTGATAATAAAATCTTTGGAACACCATTCCATTGTCTCAAGAGACTGTCAAGTATGCCTATTTCAAGCCTTAAACAGTTTCACTTGCTCATAAAGATCCATACACTTGGAACATGATAATAAAATTTCAAAAATTTTTCAAATTAAAATTTATCAAAAAATTTCTAAAACTCGAGTCATTAAAATAATAATAATTATTCCATTAAATCTAGAAACTAAGCATTAGCTTTGTAGCAAACCTCGAAGGAGGCTTCTTGGCTCTTGAGGCTGGAAAAACCTCAAAAAAATGACAATTTCAAAAAAAATGAAGATTGCCGAAAATTTTTCAAAAAAATGCTTAAACTCGTTAAAAGTTAAAATCTTTAAACACACTCCATTGCATCTAGAAATTAAACAATAACTTGTTATCAAACTGTAAAGGATGTTCCTCGGCTCTTGAGGCTAGATCAGCCTATAAAATGACAAAAATTGTCAAAAAACTTGAAAAAATTGCAAGTTTTATAAAAATAAATCGATAAAATTGTGATATTAAAAAGTTGAAAACCATTCCATTACCACTAAAAACTATGCAGCCACATATTATCAAAACCTTAAGCAGATTTTCTGAACCCTGAGGCTGCAAAATCATGAATAATGACAATAAAATGTTTTAAAAAATTAGAAAAATGCTATTTTTTTCAAAAAAATGCTAAAATTCGTCAGGTTAAAATTTTGAAAATTCCATTACGTCTAGAAACTATACATTAAACTATAATCAAACCCTAGAGGAGGCCCCTTGGCTCTTGAGGCTGGATAAACCTAAAAACCAACAAAAAATTTTTAAAAACCTTGAAAAAATTTGCAAGTTTTTTCAAAAAATGTTTTTTCAAAGTTGAAATGTTGAAATCATTCTATTACGACTAGAAACTGTGCAGTATTATCAAACCATAGAGTGGGTTTGAGTGTTATATAACTCAAAAATTTGACAGAGGTTTCACAAAAATGACAAAAATTTTCAAAAAACTTGAAAAAAATTGTGAAAATTTGTTTAAATTTGCGGGTTTTTAGAGACCGGTTGTTCGGTAGTAACTAGACATGGGAGGGTGCCGACGAGTGGTAACATTCGGGTGGGGGCGGGGCAACAGAGCGGTGGGGGGGTGGGGGGTCAGCAGTTGGGGGGGGGGTCTTCAACCTCTAAGAACCTCTCTTCACACAATAATTATAAGTCTCCAAAACAGTTTGAGCTGAAAAATAGCTGAAAGGCTCCAAGAGCACTTAATGCCCGCTGGGCGCTACCTGTTTAGCCCGTTTTTGAGGACGAAAAGTCAAAAGCGTCCGACGAAAAATCGGTCAGCGAAAAATCGCTTAAGAAAAAGACCGACAGGACTAATATAATTGCTACAAACTTCGTTTGAGAGCAATTAAAAATTTTCATTGACTAAACAAAAAACCAGATCTAGAACGGAATAAGAGTGAATTGGGAAAACCATTTTCAAAAATCAGATCGAAAAATAAAAAAAAAAGAAAATCAATGTCAAAATGCAGCATGTGAACAAAAAACCACCAGCGAGAAATGAAAATTCGGCTCAAACAAAAAACTAGACCTAGAAGGAATTATGAATGAATGAAAGGATTAGGAAAACGATTTAGAAAAAAAAAATCCCATCAAAAAAAATCGAAAAAACGGCAAAAATCAAAGTGAAATTGCCGCATGTGAACATAAAACCACTAGCGAGAAAGCGAATTTTTGTGCTAACACCGTTTTCTGTCTCTACTTAAAATTAGTACGAAAAATTTCACGCCGCAAAACCGCTCGTTTTTTGGCTCCATTTCCTGTTTCGGCGTGACCAAAACCACTACTCCAATTTGACTTCAAAATGATGAAAATGTGTGAACCGATCTTAAAAAAAACATAGCCGGAATAATTCCGGAAAAGACTCCAAGTGAAAATCCACTTAAACCCCATCCAACTACTCATGAGACAAAACATACCTCCACTAATTTAAAATTATCTTGAAACAAAACCATAAAACAAAAGTAAAACAAGAAAATCAAATCTATTAAAATAGGATAAAAAACTGATCAAATTTGGTTGTAAATTGAGATCCCGAAATTACTATCTCTGCAAAAATTACTTCATCGAAACAACAAGTACTTACTGAAACCACTCATGTGATTTTTTTTAAACACTTGTGGCCGAATTATGGAAAAAAAGCTCTTAACTTGCACTAAAAGACTGGAAAAAGTTAATTTTTTAAATATTACAAAAGCATATAAATCGGAGGAAAAATTCCTTTCAGCCAATAGGGCATCCAGATACTCGCAAAACAATAGACAAGTCATAATAGGCGAAGACATTTGTCTAAAAAACAAATAAAAAAACCGAAGAACTGCAAAAAATTAAGAAAAATAGTTCCAATTTTCGCCAACCACAAAACTGTAACAAATTGTTATCTGAAATTTGCTCAAGTAGAAGGGCTCTTTTCAACACCCATTTTAGCCAGTAAAATAAAAACAATCGTCCAAAAAACGCAAAAATTACCACGAAAATCAGCAAAATAAATGAAAAACCTCCGGATTAGCATAAAATTCATAT